>NC_133654.1:153178137-153478137 GCF_009905375.1 Apium graveolens | reverse complement strand
ATATTTGATAATGTCATGGCTAATATGTTTTATGTTTAGCTTTCAGATCTTGTGTGAACAGGATAGATCAGTACTTAACTGTTGATCAGGACTTATACTGGAAGTCAGGACTTAAGGATATCAGTACTTATATTATCAGGAGATAATCATCAGAAGATAGATATCAGAACTTAAGTGCTGAAGGACAATCAGATAAGGACTGTAGCTGATTAAAGGAAAGAAGATAGAGATAAAACATAAGAAGAGATATGCATGAAGAAGGAATTCCGTGAAGAATGGAATACTTGGAATAGAAGATATCTGATTGATATATTTTAGGAAGCAGAATTATATTCCATATCAATTAGCGATTATCTTGTAACTGTGTAGTATATAAACACATGCATAGGGTTTATACTATAAGTGTTATCATTATCGAAGTTATTATTCTTTATAACCCTAGCAACTCTCGTGATATTTGTTCATCACTGAGAGGTAACAGTTCTATATTGTAACAGAGTTTATTGTTTCAATAAAGTTTGTTTTCTGTTACTCAAGTTCTTTAAGTTCGATTTGAGTGTACTATACACTGTATTCACCCCCTCTACAGTGTGTGTGTGACCTAACAATTGGTATCAGAGCCTATCTGTTAACTTACATACAGTTAAAGATCCAAACACAATCATGTCGGACACAGAAACTCCAACTAAGCCTACCACAACTGAGGAACCACCAAAGACACAAATTCAGAGTCGGTATGAGACCATCAGAGTCCCCATACTGAGACCATCTGAATATCCCATATGGAAGGTAAGGATGACCATGTTCCTGGAAGCAACAGATCCAGAATACCTGGATAGAATCAAGGAAGGTCCTCACAAACCAACCAAACTCACTGTTGCAGTTGCAGGTGAAGCAGCAACGACCGTACCAAAGGAGAAGAGTGATTATACTGCTGAGGACATAGCATCAATTGCTAAGGATGCTAAGGTACGACACTTACTGCATAGTGCCATTGATAATGTAATGTCAAACAGGGTAATCAACTACAAGACAGTTAAGGAGATATGGGATGCTCTGGAAACAAGATGTCAGGGAACTGACACAATTAAGAAGAACAGGAAGACAATACTCACTCAAGAGTATGAACACTTTGACTCAAAGACTAATGAGTCATTGAATGATTTATATGATAGATTTGTCAAACTTTTGAATGATTTGTCATTAGTTGATAAAGAGTATGATCTTGAAGATTCAAACCTTAAGTTCCTGTTAGCTCTTCCTGAATGCTGGGATTTGAAGGCAACGACAATAAGAGACAACTACAATCTTGATGAAATAACTCTTGACGAAATCTATGGAATGCTCAAGACACACGAGCTGGAGATGGAACAAAGAAGCAAGAGGAAAGGAGGAAAGTCAAGGACAGTTGCTCTTAAGGCTGAAGAAGAATTCCCCAAAGCAGCTTCCTCAAAGAAAGACAAGGGTAAAGCTCTTTTCATAAAGTCTGATACTGAGTCATCAAGTTCTGAGAGTGATGATGACTCAGATTCTGAAAGCTTGCCTCAGACTGATTCTGATGAGGAGATGATGAAACTGTGTGCTCTTATGGTGAAAGGAATCACAAAGATTGCATACAGGAAGTTTAGGAATGGAAAGAAGTTTCCCAGGAAAAGCATAAGTTCTGATAAGAAGAATTTCAGAAGATCTGAAGGAAGAGGAGGAAAGTCTGACAGAGGAGATTACACCAATGTTAAATGCTATAACTGTGGTGAGAAAGGCCACATATCTCCTGACTGCAAGAAGGTAAAGGGTGACAAAGGCAAGGCTCTTGTCACAAAGCAGAAAAGCTGGACAGACACCTCAGACTCTGAAAGTGAGGAGAACTATGCATTAATGGCAAATGCTGATAAAGAAAGTGCTGAGAGCAGTTCTGAAGCTGCTGAAACAAAGGTACCTCAGACTACTTATGCTTTTCATACTGATGATATTAATGAGTTGAGAAGATATCTTAAAACCATGTTTGTTAGCTATAGAGATCAAACTTTAACATGTGAAAGATTAACTTCTGAAAATCTTGCATATAAGAAAAGAAATGATTTCTTAGAAAAAGAGTTAGTCATATTCCATCAAACTCAGAAGGATAGAGATGATGCTTTTTATGTTAGGGATGAAGTGCTAAAAATGAATGAATCTCTAAAAACTGAGTTAGAAAAGGAAAGAGAGATAATCAGGACTTGGACTAACTCTGGCAGAACAACTCAAAATTTGCTAAGTAGTGAAAATTGGAAAGAGGGCTTAGGTTATGGAGAAAATAAGAATGATAAAGGAACTGAAGAAATTAAGCCTGTTGTTAAGCAAAAGCCAAAGTTAAAACCTGTTAAGTTTGTAACTGTAAAGTCTGATAATGAGAAATCAGAAGTTAAAGAGGAATTAACTTCTGACAAACTAAAACAGGAAAAGAAAGCTGAAGTAAACATAGGCTTAATGACAAAGAAGCAGCTTAAGCATAAGCTGAAAGATGTCAAGAATGTAAACAAGGTAAAATCACCTAGGAAAAATAGGAATGGAAAGGAAGGTGTGAATAAAAGCAATGATTATAAACCTGTTCCTGATGCACCTAGGAAAACATGTCATAACTGTGGAAGTTCTAACCATCTGGCTTCTTTTTGCAGGAAAAATAAGAATATTAACTCCTTACCTTCGAAATCAGGAGTTAAGAGTCAGTCAGTTAGATACAAACCACAAAATCCTTGTTTTCATTGTGGTAGTTTATGGCATTCCATTTATACTTGTAAGGAATATCATAGTCTGTACTATGATTATTATCAAATAAAACCTTCTTTGAAGAAAGTTTCCATTGTTCCTTCTAGTATAAATTCTGATTCAAAGTCTGATAATGTAAATTCTGATAAGAAAAATGTTAACATAAACTCTGATGCTAAATCCGCTGCAAATGTTAACAAACTTAATAAGACCAAAGGATCCAAGCAAGTCTGGGTCCTTAAAACTAATAATTAGTGGTCTTTATGATTGCAGGGCAACAGGAAAAATATTCTAGTTCTGGACAGTGGATGTTCAGGTCATATGACTGGAAATAAGGCCCTGCTATCAGACTTTGTGGAGAAAGCTGGCCCAAGTGTTTCTTATGGAGATGGCAACATTGGAAAAACATTGGGATATGGCAATATCAATCTTGGGAATGTCATCATTAAAGAAGTAGCTCTGGTCTCAGGACTTAAACACAACCTTCTGAGTATAAGTCAAATTTCTGACAGAGGTTATCATGTTGATTTCTTTGAAGAACACTGTGAAATTGTGAGTAAATCTAAAGGCAAAGTTGTTCTGAAAGGATATAGACATGGTAACATTTATGAAGCTAAGCTTTCAACAAGTACTGATGGCTCTGCAATCTGTCTGTTAAGTAGAGCATCAATTAAAGAAAGCTGGAATTGGCATAAGAAACTCTCTCATTTAAATTTCAACAATATAAATGAACTGGTCAAGAAAGATCTTGTGAGAGGATTGCCAAACACAGTATTTGCTCCTGATGGTCTTTGTGATTCATGTCAGAAAGCCAAACAAAGAAAATCTTCATTCAAGAGCAAGACTGAATCATCAATTCTTGAGCCTTATCATCTTATACATGTTGATCTATTTGGTCCAGTAAATGTCGTGTCTATTGCAAAGAAGAAGTATGCGTTGGTCATAGTGGATGAGTTCACCAGATACACATGGGTGTATTTCTTGCACACAAAAAGTGAAACTGCATCTATCTTGATTGATCATGTCAAATAGCTGGATAAAATGGTCAAAGATTCTGTGAAAATTTTAAGGAGTGATAATGGCACTGAGTTCAAGAATTTGATAATGGAAGAGTTCTGCAAAAGCCATGGAATAAAGTAGGAATTTTCTGCTCCTGGAACTCCACAGCAAAATGGAGTTGTTGAAAGGAAGAATAGAACTCTCATTGAAGCTGCACGTACAATGCTTGAAGAAGCAAAGCTTCCAACCTATTTCTGGGCTGAAGCTGTGCAGACTGCTTGTTTTACTCAAAATGCAACACTCATTAACAAGCATGGAAAAACACCATATGAGATGGTGAAGAAAAAGAAGCCAAATCTGAAATATTTTCATGTATTTGGATGCAAGTGTTTTGTTCTCAAGACTCATCCTGAACAGCTATCAAAGTTTGATCTAAAAGCTGATGAAGGAATCTTTGTTGGATATCCACTTTCCACAAAAGCCTTCAGAGTCTATAATTTGAGAACAAAAGTGGTCATGGAATCTATCAATGTCTCTTTTGATGACAAGAAGATCATTGGTCTTAAAGATTTTGTTGACCATGATCAGCTGAGATTTGAAAATGAAGACTCATATTCTGATACTGAAAAACCTGACAGTCTAAGTCCTGATACTACAAACTCAGACGGATTAAACTCTGATGTTAATGAAACTGTGGTGACTACGTTAAAGGAAGATGCACCTATGCAGGAGGAGCATACTCAAGATCCTACCACATCTCAAGAAACATCAGAACATGCATCTGGCTCTTCAAGTTCTGATTCGTCAAGTTCTGATAAGCCAAGTTCTGATAGTGCTGAAAATCTAAATACTGAAGAATCCAACTCAGAGAGCATAGTTTCAGGGGGAGCATCAGAAAATGAAAATGAAGATAGCATGGATCATGGGGGAGCATCAAGTTCTAGAGAAAACATTTCATCTGCAAGGAAGTGGACAAAATCACATACACCTGATTTGATAATTGGAAATCCTGATACAGATGTCAGAACTAGAACAGGTACTTCAAATGAGTGTCTATACAATTCTTTTCTCTCTCAGACTGAGCCAAAGAAAGTAGAAGAAGCTCTTCAAGATGCTGATTGGGTGCAAGCAATGCAGGAAGAGTTGAATGAATTTGAAAGAAACAAAGTCTGGACCCTAGTGCCAAGACCAAAGGATAGATCTGTTATTGGTACAAAGTGGGTATTCAGAAACAAAACTGACAGTGATGGCATAATTACAAGGAATAAGGCAAGGCTGGTTGCAAAAGGATATTCTCAACAGGAGGGAATTGATTATGATGAAACATTTGCACCAGTTGCTAGGTTAGAAGCCATAAGGATATTTTTGGCTTATGCTGCTCACAAAAAGTTTACTGTCTTTCAAATGGATGTGAAAAGTTCTTTTCTCAATGGAGAATTGGAGGAAGAGGTATATGTTGAACAACCTCCAGGTTTTGTAGATACCAAACATTCAGATTATGTCTACAGGCTTGATAAAGCACTTTATGGACTTAAGCAAGCTCCTAGAGCATGGTATGAGACTTTAGCTCAGTTTCTTCTGGAAAGTGAATTCAACAGAGGAACAATAGACAAAACACTGTTCTACCTCAACCATGGAAAGGACTTACTTCTGGTCCAGATTTATGTTGATGATATCATTTTTGGATCTACAAATGACAAACTTTGCAAGAAGTTTGCCAAACTAATGCAGTCAAGATATCAGATGAGTATGATGGGGGAACTTAGCTATTTTCTGGGCCTTCAAGTCAAGCAGAATGAGGAAGGCACTTTTATTTGTCAAACCAAGTACACCAGAAACTTGCTAAAGAAATTTGGAATGCAAGATTGTTCAAGTGCATCCACTCCAATGGCCACTGCAACAAAACTGGATAAGGATACCGGTAAATCAGTAGATATTACTGACTACAGAGGTATGATTGGATCTCTACTCTATCTAACTGCTAGTAGACCTGATATCATGTATGCTACCTGTCTTTGTGCAAGATTTCAAGCAGATCCAAGAGAACCTCACTTAACAGCTGTAAAAAGAATCTTTAAGTATCTTAAAGGAACAGCTGCTCTGGGATTATGGTATCCTAGAGAATCAGATTTTAAACTAATAGGTTACTCAGATGCAGATTTTGCAGGTTGCAAAATTGACAGGAAAAGCACAAGTGGAAGCTGCCAATTTCTTGGAGGCAGATTGGTTTCTTGGTACAGCAAGAAACAAAAGTCAATTTCCACATCAACTGCAGAAGCAGAGTATATTGCTGTAGGAAGCTGTTGTGCACAGATTCTTTGGATGAAGAATCAGTTACTGGATTATGGGTTAACATATTTCAAAATCCCTATTTACTGTGATAATCAAAGTGCTATTGCTATGACAGGTAATCCAGTTCAACACTCAATGACAAAGTACATCAGCATCAGGTACCACTTCATCAGGGAACATGTGGATGAAGGTACAGTGGAATTGCATTTTGTTCCCACAGATCAACAGTTGGCAGATATCTTCACAAAACCATTATGTGAAGCTACTTTTACAAGATTGGTAAATGAACTTGGAATGGTTTCAGGTTCTTTCTTTAAATCTGCTTAGACTTGTTCTGTGTTATCAGACTTTATGCTCTGTATTTACAGAATTAATCTCATTGTGTATTCTGTGCTTAATTGATAAATGTCTTTAAGTACTGACTATTGTCTGATATATGTTTCTAAACTCTGATAAGTGATATGTTTGTTCTAGTACCTATTCAATCCTATGAGGATAACTGTGCTAGATACGACCTAGTAGTCTTCAATAAACAAATGATTCCATGGAAGAAGTAATTATTTCAGTGGAAATCTTATGACACTAGCAAATTCTGATAATTGAGCTTAGTGAAGTTCACTTTGTATATCTTATTACTAAGTCATAAATTAGAATAATGCTACTCATCTGTTAAGTTCTGATACTAGTAAAACTGCTGAGTGCACTAAGTGCTGATAAACCTCTCTTATCAAAAGAAAAAGCAAAAAGATTAAAGAATAAAATCAGGTACTCCTTTGAGATCTAGAGTAAAAATGTGAAAGGGACGACCCAAGTGCATTGCTGGTATTAAGTAAATATGCATTAGAAAAGCAAAATATTTTCTTGGTGACTTTTCACACTCTATGATTACTGGAGAAATACTCTGATAATAGCATAAATTCTGATAAACAGTCGTGACTCACTTACACTGAGAAGCCACTGTATAATAGAATTTCAAAAGATGCATAAAATTAGCACAAAACAGTTGAGGTGGACTCAAGCATGAACTCATTCATCAGTAGGTTTCAGGATAATGACAGCTCTTTAGCAAAATTTTAGTTATGCCTTATTTCTAAGATGTACCGAAGTGAATCAGACTTTACTCTTTGTCTGTTATTTAGCTTAATGCACACACTAATCACTCCATCTGAATGATGAAAATTTCTGTGGCGGTCTATGTTATTTTAGATAAACAGTCATTGTGTCATTTTTGCATAAATTCTGAGGACAAGTTCTAGTTACACGTTCTGATGATTCAGTTCTGACGTTCATAACTAAGAACTTGTATGAGGATTTACTAAGATGAGCATTCCTTTTTCGAGTTAAGAAATTATGTTCTGATGACTGTTAAGTTCTGGTATAGGTCTAAGTTCTGATTGCTCAGTCTAATCCTTTACTTGGCTTATTTTTGAATGAAATTTAATAACAGTCTCAGTTTGTACTCGCATATGTTGAAGTGGACGATTAATAGTCACTATGATTAGGATTAATGGTTTTGTACTTGAACAGTCCACTGTTTCTTGTGTCTTGTGCGGTTTAGACCATGATTCCTCTTTCCAATGACTGTTATTCTTTTTCAAAGTCTAGGGAGACGAGGTAGAATTAATTCTACCTGTCAGCATTAAATATCTTTGCGTCTCTTGGCATTCTTTTGCCTATATAAACAACCACTTCACATCAGTCTTTCCATCACATTCTTCTCACACACTTATCCTCCTTCTTCTGTCAAAAACACAATGGTTCGATACAACATGTTTTTGAACACACAAACCTTCACAATGGAGCTCAGTTGTGCCGACTGGCAGCAGGAGTGGCATGTAACAGCCATTCCTGAGGAGATCTGGGATTCTGTCCCACAGGAGGTGCTAACTCACCTCCTATTCTTCTATATGGACTACCATCGCCATCTGGAGCGATTGGAGGAGGAAAGGCGGGAAGCTATCCGTCAGCAAGAGCGAATCATACGACTCGCCATCTTGTTCGTCGAAGATAGGAAGAGGAAGATGACTTAATCTCGTCTTCTTCCTGTTCTTCTTCATCCTCAGCTTTGTCAGGCTTCTTAGCTAGGACTAAAGCTGTTGACGTTAGGATTAGAAGCTTAGGGAAACTCTTGTCTTGATGTAATTTCTATTTCATATATGTATTGACTTGATATATTAATGAAAACTGTTTTTACTTCAAGATTTTGTCTCTGAGTTATTTTATCTTGTGTTGTTAAATCCTGCTTGATATTCTGATGACCATTTAAATTTTGTCTTTATTTAAGTTCTGATTCTCTGTCAGCACTTATTCATCGAAATTATCTCGGTCATTTTTAACATGATTCATTTTCAGAATATTAATGTTGCAGTGAAAAATAATTCAATGAGTGCTAACGGTTTAAATTTTGAATTAAAACTGTGTCTCTTGATAAATGGAACGGTTTTTTCTTGAAATAAGGCAACTGGGTAAGTAATCATTCCTGTTTTCTTGAGCCCAGTAACTATCCGTTATTACTGCATGTCTGACAGGTGTCCAACGGTAACATTTTTTTTCAGAGTATAAGAACAACAGAGAGAAGATTTCTTTAATCTTTTATTTTCTTTATACTTTATCTCTCTTCTTACTTTTACTCTATTTCTCATTCTTTCTCACGTTGGTTTTTCATACAGAAATTATCTCAAACACCTAACAGGCATACTTGAATCTCAATATTTTTTCACATGGCACCAAAGGATTTAATCATTGATGGAGCAAAGTTTGTTCCAAACAACTATGCTGCAATTCTTGATCATGCTGAAGCTCCATCTGAATTGCACTTTGTGCAAGATCTTCTTGCACATAGTGAGGTTGGGTACGCCTTAACTCAGCCTGAATTATTTTCAAGTCAACAAGTTCTGCGGTTCTGGAGGACTGGAGTTTTTGATGATGGTGGTAAATGAGGAAATCCCAGTATTATCTTCCAAGTGGGTGATTCATCCTATGTAGTCACTCCTGGTACAGTACGAAGAGCATTACATCTTCCAGAAGATTGTACCTTCTCTATACCAGAGGAATCAGAACTTCGGGGGTTAATGACTGATTTGGGATATCAAAAGAGTCTGACGAAACTTGGACAGTTGAAACGGGCTAATATCAGAAGAGAATGGAGTTTCTTCTTCGATTGCATCACCAAGGCTTTTGGCAACAAGTGTTCAAATTTTGATGCCATCCCAATTCTGAGTCAGCACATCGGGTATGCTATTATCCATCAAACTCATTTTGATTTTGCAACTGGAATAATTGGTTTTATTGGGGATAGGATGACAGAGGATCGAGATGTTGTTTATTTTGCTAGATTCTGTCAACTTATTTATACGTATTGTACTGCTGAACCCCAGTTAGTCAGCACTCAAACCCCACCTTTTAAGGTTGCAAAAAGGTACTTTAACGACCTGATAAATGCTGACACAAAGAAATCAATGGTGAGACAATTACAGATTCCTCAGTCTGTGAAACAGATTCTGGTAAATGCTGATCCTGCTACTTACAAATCTGTTTACTCAAATGTTCAACCAACTCACCATAACCAAAATCCATCAACCTCAGTACCTACCTCTCATTCTACTCAACCTACCCTCAGAACTTATCTCAAATCCTATCTCTCCACTTCAGAGACTGCTCAACCTTCTTCTTCAGCACCTACTGTGAAGCCTACATCCTCTAAGCCAAAGAGAACAAAGACTGTTCCTCAAACACCTCAAAAGAGGAGAAGCATTACTTTGAGAGATGAATCAGATTCTGAGGATCAGATTCCCTCTTCAGAACCTGTGGTAAATGAAGCTGAGAAGGCAACTTCTCAGAAGGATTCTGCAATTGGGGGTTCTAGGCTTCTCAAGAGGCTTAGACGTATGACGGTTCCTGAAACTCCCAAGGAATCCAAATCAATAAGGAAGTACAAGAAACAGAGGGCACAAAGGCCAGTTTCAGATGATGAGGAGGAAGCAGCTAAGGAAGGGGATCAGGAATCTCTGATCTCACAAGACAAGGAATTTGCTCCAGTCACTTCTTCTCCATCAACTCCATCTCAGGAACCTGTATCTGACAAGGCTAATTCACCTTCTGTGTCTCTTGTTGATCCAGGCACAAGTGCTGAAATTGATATTCAGAACCTGGTTGTGCCTGAAATACTTTTCTTAGAAGCTCCAACAGCAAATAATCCTTCCACAACACCTGTTACTGATGCTGTTCAAACTCCTGAGTTATCACTAACACCTTCTCTGCATCAAGATGCTGATGATCAGATTTTAGGTGAGCATCAGGATATGGCTGTTGATCAGAACTTAGTATCAGATCAGCAATTAGAGGATGTTGAAGCCTCCATTGCTACTCACACTGTTGTCTTATCAGAAGATACTGATTCTCTAAGTTCTGATGCTGCAAATGTTGGAGATACTGGTGAGGCTGCTACAACTGTAGATGCTGATGAAGCAGGTCCTTCAGGACATACTCCTCCACTGACTCTTCCTAAGTCTGAACTGGTAAAGGAGTTTGTTATCAGGGATGCACCAGTACCTTGGAGTGAAACTCCTGCAGGTCAGGAGTGGACTAAGGAATGGAACTCAGTTTCATGTGTTCCAAATGCTTTACATCTTGCTGAGCACTTGACTAAAGCTGATGAAATGTTACATTCTGATGATTTTAAAACCCAGCTTAGAGTCACTGTACTGAGTACTAAACATCTACAAGGTCTTCATTCCAACACTCATGCAGAGCTACACAAGATTCAGGAGAACTTTATCAAACAGGAACAAGTTTGTAAAATTGATAAGAAAAAGTTCTTCCAACCTACCATTGACAGGGTTGCTTATATTGAGAAAACTCAAGAGAAGCAACAAGCTCAGATTGATCAAATTCTGACAAATCAAGCTTCTCAGCAATCGCAACTTACTGAAATCCAGACCTCAGTGGAACTACTTATCTCTCTTTTATTACCTGCTGATGCCAAAAAGGGGGAGAAGGTAATTAAGTCCAAATGCAAAACCAACAAGACACTGCAAGGAAAGGATGATGGAAAAGATGACCAAGGAAACTCTGGAATGGGTAGTGGTCATAGTCAAGGTAGAAGGTTTACATCAAGACAAGCTAGTCACAGAACAAGTTCTGATACTGGGAAAAGAATAAGTTCTGCTGCTGGTAAAAGGATAAGTTCTGATGAACTTCTAGATCTTGATGAGGAAATGTCAAGACAGTTATTTCTTCAAGAAAATCCAGGGATGGACTTGGAAAGTTTAAAGGAAGAAGAAGCCAGACTTAAATCAGAGAAAGTCACATCTAAATCTGAAGCTTCTGGTAAAAAGTTACTTCCAAAACCTAAAGGCATTGTGATCAAAGAAAGGATACATACTGAAAAAACTTTGGCTAGATCACAACCACAGATAGATCCAAGATCCAAGGGTAAAGAAAAGGTTGGTGAACCTATCAAGCCTTATGTACCTCCTGAGGAAGAAGAAATTACTGATGGAAAAGATGATCTTGCTCTGACTTCAAGAAAAGTTCTTAAAACAACCTTTGACATGGCTCAAGTTGTTCAGAGTCAAGAAATTGTAAGTTCTGATATTCAGAAGAAGCAAGTAACCTCTGACAGTGCTCAAGTTAACTTGATATCAGAAAATAGATCTAAAACACTCCTACCAGGATTCACTAAAGCAAAACAGACTCAATCTTTGAAGACTACTCCAAGTGGTTTTGAAGCAAGAGTAATTACTGGAAAGGAAGCTAGAGATAAAACTGGATTGGGAAGTGCTGATGAAAGAAGAGTACACAACACTACCGATGATCCAACTTCCTTGAGTGAACCAGGTATTGGAGCAACTCCTGAGAGATTGAATCAACTAGAATCTGTATAGATGGTTTACCATACCTACTTGAAAGAATACATCATGTTGTATTTCATGACAGATGGTAGGGTTTATCATATAAGACAAAATGCCATTCCTTTAAAGTATTTTGAAGAATTGGAGCATGTACTTTTCTTACTTCAAGTGGATGACAGAATAACAGAGACTGCTGCAAACTACTTAAAAGAACAGATTCAGAGACAGAAAAGGCTTTATTCTGTTAAGTCTGACAGCAGATATGTTCCAAAGTACAGAGATCACAATGGGGATATTGTTGATATGAAGCCTAATACTGCACAGATCAGAACGTATCTTGGTATTAAGGGACTTGAATTCAATCTTGAATCTGACAAAGCTTATATCATAAGACTAGACCAGGAGTTAAGGAAATCAAAGATTAATGATCTCAGAGCTGCAATCTTTCAAACTGGTGAAGATACTGCAGAGCTTAAAGGTGTTAAAAGGAGAATGATTGATGAACTAAGATATGCTGAGAAATGTTTGTTGAAGAACTATCTCAGAACAACTCCTGACATCAGAGAGATCAGAAGATGATGAAGCCAAGTCGAAGATCTACAACTGCTTAAATTCTGATATTTATGCAGATTGAAGTTGTTATCAGAAGTTGAAATTGGTAAAACTTTAAGGACTGTAAGTTGTAGTTATCTAGTCTATTTCTCATGCATTTGTACTTAATGTTTTTGACATCATCAAATATCTGTTTAACTTGTATATTTTGTTAATTTACAAGTTGGGGGAGATTGTTAGATATATTTGATAATGTCATGGCTAATAGGTTTTATGTTTAGCTTTCAGATCTTGTGTGAACAGGATAGATCAGTACTTAACTGTTGATCAGTATTTATACTGGAAGTCAGGACTTAAGGATATCAGTACTTATATTATCAGGAGATAATCATCAGAAGATAGATATCAGAACTTAAGTGCTGAAGGACAATCAGATAATGACAGTAGCTGATTAAAGGAAAGAAGATAGAGATAAAACATAAGAAGAGATATGCATGAAGAAGGAATTCCGTGAAGAATGGAATACTTGGAATAGAAGATATCTGATTGATATATTTTAGGAAGCAGAATTATATTCCATATCAATTAGCAATTATCTTGTAACTGTGTAGTATATAAACACAGGCATAGGGTTTACACTATAAGTGTTATCATTATCGAAGTTATTATTCTTTATAACCCTAGCAGCTCTCGTGATATTTGTTCATCACTGAGAGGTAACAGTTCTATATTGTAACAGAGTTTATTGTTTCAATAAAGTTTGTTTTCTGTTACTCAAGTTCTTTAAGTTCGATTTGAGTGTACTATACACTGTATTCACCCCCTCTACAGTGTGTGTGTGTGACCTAACATGCTGTAATATCCCATATTTTCAGATATTATTATTATTATTATTTGAAGTTATTTATGTGATTTTTATATGAATTTTAGTTAATTATCTGGTAATTGGAGTTGATGTTTAGGATGTTTATATGTGATATACTATGAGTATTCTAATTATTATATGTCTAGAATAAAATGAGATAATTGTGATATTTTCTGGTAATTTTTGGTCTGTTATATGATTTTATAATGATTTATGGATTTAATAATTATTTTCTGAGTAATTACAAAAACTATTTTGTAAAGCCGGGAATCGTCCAACTTCAACCATTTTTGCGTTTTTACAACCCGAAAATCTTCCGAAAACTCCTTTTTAACCTAATCTGGATATTCTGAACATTTTTCGTATTTTAACTTTTTCGATCCGGATTACGGTTTGACCAGTACGCGTCCCGGCACAAAATTTTCGATACGATAATCGTTTTGATAAATCAACAAAACCCATATTCTCGAAAGGCGGGATATTATTACATTATTTTCGTATAAAGTATTTTATAAGAAGCCCAGTTTTGATAATTATCCAAATCTGATGCTAAATGGTATCATTTTATAGTTACTTAGCGGCTAAGTAATCTATTTTCGGATCCGATACGATCTAATATGATACTTGTTACGTGTTTAAAGTGTATTTATATGAATCAAATAGCAATCTAGACGAGTGTTTATTTACGTCTTTATCGAGTTATTCATTTTATCTCATTTATGTGCAGTTGAATGTATTTTATGCGTGTTCGGGTTTTTTTTTAATTTATGGATCCTTTCTGTTTTTTTTTCAAAAATAAACGGTCCGGGACCCCAACGGGACGTCAAAACCCACAAAATTCACGTTCTTATTTTTAGAAAATTATTCGTATTTCAAATACTTCGTATATTCTGCATTTTAAAATTTTTTCGCAATTTTTGGGGAATTTTGACATCAATTTTGTATTTTATCGTTTTAAAAATATTCCCCGTAATTAAAATTTTGGGGCTTAATTATCTTAATTATGGAAATAAAAACACCCTTAATTGATTTTTGGGTATTTATTTTTTCAGAAAATATAGATAGCTAAAACTGATTTTTATTCATTTTATTTTATTAAAATTTCAGAAAATTCAGCAATAATCAAGCACACATTTTGGGGGTGGAAATTTGTTCTTCAATTTCATTCTGTGATTCCACGAGTTGTAGTGATCAGTTTTTGATGTTCAAATAGTCGGACCTACAGATTAATATTAGTCTCAACACTTGAGATTGATTAGTGGTAAAAATCAATTTTTTTAGTTCTTGTTCTTGAAATCGACTTTTAATTTCTGTGGTGTTTTGATTGTTTTTAAGATCATAAATAGCTTTAGGATGATTTCTTTGATCGATTCATGTAATTATCTGAGTTGTTTGAATTCGGGTTTAGTCTAATACAATTTTTGTTTTTTTTTGTTTTTGCCTATTTTAATTCGATTTTTATGGCTTAATCCCGATTCGTCTGATGATTGTGATGTGGTGAAGAGATTGTAGATGAAATAAGCTTTATTTTGGTACAAAATCCGTTGATTTTAGTTCCAATTTGACGAAGTTAAGTAGTTCACCGGATTTTTCTTCAACTCGACGGTTTTAATGGAGTTGTGGCCGGTTTTGGTGTTCGAACTGTTGGTTAGCGCAGTCGTTGCTTAATTCGTGATGTTATGTATGTGTTTGAGGTGTTGGTGCCAGAATCGGGGTCGAAGGGCGTTGTTTACACCATCGTCGGAGCTTGTCGGAACCGGAGTAACTCACCGAACTTTGCAATTTTTCCGGTGAGTTCTTCGTGTTCTTGGCGACCCGATAACCCGGCTGCCTGACCCGGTTGTCGACCCGCTTTTGATATGTTTCCACCAATTCAAAATCCAGAAATCTGTTTTTGCAGATTTTCTTTTAAAAATAAATTAAAATTCGAAATTTTATTCCAAAAATGTATTTTAAATTCAAAAATGATTTAGTTAATTATTTTTAAATAATTAAATGAATTGATTTAATTCTACAAAATTATTTTCTTTTATTATTTTCAAAAATCCAAATTTGATTTGATTATTTATAATTTATTTTAGTTAATTATTTATGGATTTAATTGATTGATTAATTCATTTAATCAATTAATTTGATTTATAAATAGTTAAATAAAGTATAATTATTTATAATTAAGCCAAATAATTCCTAAAAATTATTTTGAGCTTTTAAAGTTTATATTTTGGTGTTTAAAATCAATTAATATTATTATTAATTGATTTATTCTCATTTAATTCTTATTTTATTCGTAATAAATAAACCGTTCGTCCGTTTAATACGAAACGAACGCCTCTAGACTCAGAAAAATATTCCGCTTTCATTAAAAATACTTTAGACACCCAAAATCTTTCATTTCGAAAGGTCTCTTGTTTTACGAGTCATTTGGGTTGGTATCTGATCGCTGTTATTGACCCGATTTCAATTCTAAAAATATCGAGTTGAACCTTTTGATGAACCGAGGAATGTGTTATATGAATTATATGATACGTGAATTATGTGTTTACATGCAATATGAATTATGTACGTATGTGGGTCAAGAGTTTTGTATGTGACTGTTTTCCTTATGTGTGGGCTATCGTATGGGTAGACGATAGGATTTTGACGCGCAGTTCGTCGAGTAATTATCGTTTAGAGGATTAAAATTGTATCTTTTAATTATAGATATGGATCGTTCGAGTGATCAGGATAAGGTGTTGGATAAAGAATGAGATGGAATGGTATTGGATGTCTGGTTTCTAGCAATTGCAGGAGCATATCTGTAAAGTGTTGAAAAGAAGGACAATGATGTTTTGAGACAGAATGTCAAAATAGATACGTCATTACGAGTGTGACTAACTGCTAAAAACCCAAAGGAAAGTATCCCTATCATCACTTATTGTTCAAGTGATATTTATTTTAAATCTTATCATGCAAGTATTTCTTTCCCTATTCAGTTCGTAATAGAGAAAATGTTTTACATATCGCTGAATTAAATGATTCTCTTTATGCAAGTATTCTTCTGCTATTCTATGTTCAAAATAGTTAAGTAATTTTACTTATCAAATTACTGGATTTATAAATGTTTTGGATTTTGAGAAAGTTGATTATGTTGCAAGTATTTCTGCCCAAGTGAATGGGGGAATAAAATTATTTAGGATGTCGATTGATTAGGCTCCTTTTTCAATAAAAAGGTTTTAAGATTGGAATGGTTACTGGTTACAGCGTAGGTGATCGAGATATCGGTCCAGTTGTAATATCTTTCAAGGAGAGTATATGCATTTTTTGGCACCCTATAGGTACCGTATGGCTGCGGGATACGGGTAGTACCTATATTTACGGCATGGCTACGGGATACCGGTGTTGTTTCGTGACTGATCATCAGGAACAACATGAAATATAATTGGTTCCAATCTGAAGTGTTGTTTCTAAATTGTTTTGATATTCATAGAATAAATGGTTTATCAACTATTTCTGTTTTGGATAAAAAGTGAAAAGCGGTTTTGATTCAGTTTCTGATTTATGTTGATACTTACTTTATTGTTAAATATCAAAGGTGGTATTGGTATAGATGATTGATGCTGACTTCAGTAAGGGATGTTGTGAGCATCAAAGTTCGTATTGATATCTAATTTGATATTACAATAAAATGAGTATTAATATCAAGAGTTCGGTTTTGAATAAAGTTTACGATTCATTCCATAATCATTGCTTCTTGTTATTGATGTTTACGATATTTCCGTAAACACTGTTTTGTTTTATCTCATCAAGATTCAAAGTATTGCGGAAGCATTTCGCTCAAAAATATCAAAAAGAGTTTTGAATAAAGTGAGATATAATTATCCGATTCTTTAATAAATTTTCTGGTGCAGCAATTATGATTTTAAAGGTTTTGCTCTATTGTAGAGGTCGGTTTTATATCAAAACAACCCTATATATGCTATAATGAACTTGCTGAGCATTTTTTCCGCTCATACTTGCCTGTTTTCAAATTTAAACTCCAGTGAGGATTAACTTGCGTTGTTTAGCCGCGTAATTCGAGGAAGCAAAGAAGAAGCTTTTGGAAAGTGGTTGGTCTAGGGTTTTCGCACTAGTGTAAGTTTTATTGTATAAATTTTTTTATATTATATTATATTATAGTTGTGTATTTTATAGTTGGGCCTAGTATACTTCTTTTCGAAGTTATACTAGGGGGTTTAGCTTTGAGTTTGAAATTTGTTGAAAAGAGTTTTAAAAATAAAGTAAAAATTTATTTGTGGAATTTGGATTTCTTAGTCTAGAACTGTAACCTTAAAAGATCTTGGATTAGTTTGGGGTTATAGATGCTAAATATCTTCCGATGGCATTTGCATTTTGATTTAACAGGCTGATTTAGATTGAGGTTTTATAGTGACGACCAAATCCTCTTACCCCGGATTTGGGAGCGTTACACATGCTCCAATATATCACAAGATTTGCTAATAACAATCATGCACTTACCACAAGATAATGCATATACATATATACATCACAACAATAATTATACGGGTAGAAAACTTGCTTGAGTGTTCCGGGGTAGGCTTAAGTTTAGAATGGTCCAGTAACCTATGAACAACAACATAAGCTGGAATTAGACCACGGTCGCTTAATAAACTAGTAGAATCACACTCATACCCTAACGGTCGCTTACGGTCGCATATACACTTAGCGACTTGCGTTAATCACTCGCGTACCCTCGGCTCCACCAATTTTAATAAATTAACCATTACGAATTTTAAGGAGACTCTTTCAAGAGAACTTTACTAACTGCCTTATTCACTTGACATAATTCTCTCGTGTTTCAATTAATCATTTAAGGGTCTCAATTATGGTCTCAAAGTTACTCGAGGTTTCGGGGTTCGCTCGCGAAATGCCGTTACTTAAAATGGTCGTTTCTCATCGCCCGTAACTCAGATTTAGGCGAATGACATATCAAAATGAAGCTCGTAACATGAACTATCTAAAAATGGAAAAGGTCAGAATCTTACAGTGAGTTCACGAGTCCTAAAGTTAATCACAGAAACAGTTAAGGAAAATTGGGCATTATGACGGCTAGAACTTAGCGATTTCCAATATTTTTACCACTCTAAATCAATCCCTTCCAACTACAATCCATCCACAACTTCAAGATTCAAACCTAGGCTACTGATCTTATCCAAAAAAAGCTCAAGAATATAAATCCAATTCAATATTATACCATCTCCATAATCAACTAATCTACTTAACAATCAAAGTTTAATTCAAGCTTAATCATTCTAACAACTAATCATCCATCCAAACCATCCCAAAATTCAAGCAAACAAACTTAGTACTTAAAGGTCCAGAAGTTTTATACCTTTATTTGTGAGGGAAAAGTTCCTAGGAAGCCTTAAAACCTTGATTAATCCTTATACAAGCTTGGATCTCACAAACAATTAAGAAAACACGAAGTTAGATTTTGAAGTTTTTAAATGTCCAATTGAAAGAACTGTAAAAATGAGGGTCTTACAATGCTTATTTGGACAAGCCGTGTGAACAAGAGTTGTATACCATCTTAATACCTTTCCAAAGAGCTAAAGAACATACTATTTGAGTGAGTATTGAAGGAGATATGGCAGTTTGAATTTTCTGCTCTGGTTTTGGCCAAGAGCAAGCTTTGAAAAATGGGGTGATGAAATGCTTCTTTGATTTGCCTTGGTTAATTGGTGTGATGTTTTATTTGTTTAGTTAATATAACCTTAATTTGATTAACCAAGGTCATAATACATGGCCATAAATCATCCTCGACTATATATCTTTTAAACCATGTTTATGTTATCAAGCACATGTAATCTTGCATCCACTTGTCCACACCTTGTGGTTTGATGCTTTCATAATCCCTGGATTCTTGTACAAGCTTGTCTCTTGGTCGCTTATATTTTTTACGGTTCGCTTAACTCTCGTTCTCGTTAATAGTTTGAGGGATCATATTTGGGATCTTATTACTTGGGCTTCCCTGAACCTTTATTAATATCTTATATTCCTTTAACGATCCTCTGCTATAATCCTTAAATAAAAATCCTTTTAATTATGTTACCTTATCGGTATCTGGTGGATTTTCAGTAAAAACCAAAGTGTTCGAATCCGAATTCTGATGACCTTTACATACACTCATTTACTTTATGGAATACTAATACGATCTCAGAATTTCCATAACAGTACTCCTATATAGTGTGATTTGATAATTTTCCTTAATCAGCACAATCAGCAAAAAGTTATTATTCATCAGGGTTTCAAAAATTTCCAAAAATTGGGGTTATTACAGTCTCCCCTCCTTAAAAGGATTCCGTCCCGGAATTAGATAGAAAACAACCGGGGATACCTTTCTAGCCTTGCACTTTTTAGTTCCCAAGTCGATTTTCAACATTGTGGTTCTACCAAAAATTCTTACTAGCTTGATAACCCTATTCCTAAGCACTTGTTCCTTTTGATCCATAACCCCTACTGGTTGCTCCATATAGATCAAGTCTGATTGCATGTCTATGCCCTCGTATTCTCCTATATGTCCGATATTCAGATTATATTTCCTTAATATTGATACGTGGAACACGTTATGAACTTGCTACAGGTTCGGGGGTAGGGCTAGCTCATATGCTAACTTCCCAATACGTCTTAATATCTCCAAGGGTTCAATAAATCGTGGACTTAACTTTCCTTTCTTTCCGACCCTCATCAATCATTTTCAAGGGAATACTTTTAACAATACTAGGTTCCCTCCTTCATACTCTTTGTCCTTTCGGGCCATACCAACATACTTCTCCAGTCAATCTTGGGCTACTACCAGCCGTCCTCTAATTAGATCTACTGTGTCCTTGATTCTTTGGACCACTTTGGACCTGAGCATCTTGCGCTTTCCAACTTCATCCCAATATAAGGGAGATCGACATCTTCTTCTTTTTTGTACAGGGCCTCGTAAGGCGACATTCCGACACTGTCGTATCATCTATCATCATAAGAAAACTCAATCCGTGCTAAGTGATCATTCCAATTTTTTTTAAGTCTATCACATAGACTCTCATTATATCATCTAGCTCTACAACTTTCGCTTCTCAATACTCATTCTTTTCTAGTTCGTAAGCGTTACTATCTTTCGTTCATAATACTATTTGGTCTATACTTTTAGTCGCTGTAGTTTTATAACCTTTTAATAATTGCACCAACCTTAGTGCCACAAACACGTTTCGATTTCAGAGACAAATGCACTTACAGTACTCCTTTTCAAGATGCTTCTATCTTTGGAAGCTTGATCAATCATATAGAAGTAAAAGAATTTATTGAGTGATCACTATGATCATGAACACTTGTTACATGGCATAGTTAGTACAGAAGGTGGCCATCATTTAGTACCTGACAAGCAAGTAAACAACATGTGGTATCCTACTAGGATTCCATCACACAGATAGATAGTCATTCGACAAAACCTCCCCTTCTGAAAGGGTTGTTCTTCTCAGCTTAAACGAAATGAAAAGGAAAGAAAATAACAATTTTATGAAAAAATATGGTCACAAAATATCTGTTTTGGATTCTACCTCTGAACTATAGAGGTTTATCATAGGAGAACGAAACATATATGTATATATATCAACATCAAGTATTATCGCATTGCAATTCACGTGCCTGAATATTTACTATTCCGTCCATCGTTCTATGGACCCATGCTCTTGCTCGAGCTTATAAACAATCACCTTTGAAACACCCTCGACATTGAAAATCGAATATGGGATTTCATTCTAGACATCGTCGTTACTAGAATTCTACGCTTGCCCCACAACCTTCCTCGTTATAGTAATACGACTATATGTCAATAAGAAGGAATAAGTATTCAATAGGTAGATAATCGACTAGTTAGTCTATCAATGATAACTTATACACCACCACGACCCGATTAATGGTACTCAATCTTAACATCCATTACAATACAACTCTCACGATAACTCATTATTAAAAGAATTGTTTCTGCATTGCTATAGTCCACCGTAGACCTACAGTAGTCATTCGTTTTTCTTGAAATCTTAATAGCTAACCATACGGAGTCTATACCTATCGTATTGAATTCTTCTAAGGAGGCAACATGATCATCATTCATGATTCATGAAGAACACTCCTGAACTTGACGTATATATAACATGAAGCATATAAAATTGCAGAAGAGTTTTAATCAAAGCAACGATAGCAAGTTAACACCACTATTAACAATATGTCTTTATTAGGATATATGAAGCTCAAAGGTTCATTTGGTTCTTTCATAACATGTTCCTGGCTTATCTCAAGATAGGACCTTCTAAGATAGGTAGCCCGCTCATGGTGATAACATGAATTAAATCTTTACCAAACTATTATTACGGTTGAGTATCTCACAATCATCAGAAGGTATGTCAACCTTTCACACCATAATACAACCTTCATGACTTTAACGATCATCACCATATTCCTTTGGCAGGAGCTCCTATAATTGCTCTCTTACACTTAGAGTGTCGGCCACCTCATTGGCCTTTCCTGATAGTAATAGTTCCTTACAATCAATGTCTTTTGAACAATTTTCAACTAAAATTTCTACCTCATTTCCAATCACTGCTTGTGTGAAAATGCTCTTCCTTAAGCTTTGGTGAGGAAAAAAAATATCACCATTTTTGCATAATTTATTGCCTCGGTCTTTAGAGGTGAACATTATCACGACTGACTCCCGATCATACTTATGACGTCTCTTATCTTGGGTCCTTCTTGTTTTCACCAATCTCGACATACTTTCTTATGTTTCAACACGTGCCCCACCTGTCACTATTATAATTACGTCATATTTCCTTTATCAAAATTTCTATTCTTGAGAACTTTGAATATTACCTTTCTCCTTGTAAAACCTCTAAGGTTATCCTTAAATCCTTCATCCTGTACTCTCTAGGTACATGGCAAATTGAGATACCATTTACTAATACTAGAACCATTGTTTATATAGTTCTGAATTCTTTCTCCACTGATCTTTAAAGGTTGTTGTTGCCTTAATCCTTCATTTCATACCACCCAAACTCATAATGTCCCCATTGAGGGTGAAATGCCAACCTTTATGCATTCCCCCCATGGCTCATCTCAAGTCATCGAGGTTCTATCCTTAATTCTACCTTTAAAAAGGTACTTACATCCTTCCATGGATAAATCAAGTCATATATCCCTGATAAGGGTATCTTATTCAATCATTCCCACCTCGATAGTCTATACCTAATTTCATAATAGCATCCTTATTCAAACTGCGGTCAATCCATATGGCCTCCCAAAAGATAACAATGGTTATCCGCTTTTCTTGCCTGATTTGGTAATGATAAGATGGATGTTCTGGAAGATATTGGTCATGTTCAACGTGAACTTCTTTTTATTAAATCCTCATTTACTTTTTATTAAATCCTCATTTACTTTTGTTGTTTATCTCAACAGTCATCTCAATATTGAGATATCTTCTATACTTGGTGTCTCCCTTTTGGGCATCAAGTCACATGTCTTACATACACTTCACATTCTTGAAGGTCACTTCCTTCATCCCATTTTCCTAATTTCTTGTTATCATGTCTCCTTAGTACATCTGTGTTTCCTTATTAATCTATCGGTGTATCTCAAAGTTTCATCGAATACTCTCAACTTAAAGGGGATTAATTATACGTATTGCCTACGCCTTCAAACCTTGACTTTATCTCATGATCAGTCACCATTGCGCTGATGATGACACACTTTTCTATATTTATTGCTAGGGTTTCTTAGGGTTTCACATACCTAACTCCCTTATCGCTTCTCAACTCTATTTCCTTTATATCCCTTTATACTTCTTCCCCTTTCAGTCTTTTATTTTCTTTTCTATTATAACCATTTCATGAACCAACACAACATAAGCATTAATTTCAAATATCCCATCATTTTGGATTTGTGTCCTTCAAACGAACCTTGACGACTTTCGCAATCTAGATTCATAATTCATCATACCGAGCCGCCTTTGGTCTGGCTCTTAATCCTCTATACTATCTTCATTTATTTTTAAGCCTCTCACCAGCATTGGCCTTTCTCTTTGGAATGTAAGTGGCAAAAATAGTCTTTTGCGCTTTATCAATCATTTAGATCTCAAAGGATTCCTCTATTTCCTTTAACCAGGCTCTCGCCTCGACTGGGTCAGCTTGTTCCTTGCAACTCTGAGAGCTTAACGACTTAAAAAGTCCTGAAAGAATTTCATACCGCATTGTTTCCTCGGGGTGGGGGCTAGGGATAACATTATAAGTTCTGTTTAGGCAGGTCCATAAATTGCCTCCTAGGAGTACCGTCTTGGTGCTCCCTTCCTTGCTCGACTTATATTTTCTTAGTATAGAATTTTTCATCATACTATCCACAATCGGGGTCATCTTATACGTTAAACTTCTTGATTTCCACTTCATTATGTTATGGTTTCCTTCTATCTTGATGGCGACCTCCCTGAATATCACATTCAGGGTTTGCCCTAAATCTTATTCCTCGAACTATGGATTTCATCTAAGATCCCGTCCTTAAGCTCTTAAACATTTGGAACCTAAATTCTGTAGAAATACCTCATTATTTCCTTATCATCTTTCTCGGTATTAATCTCTTCTCCAGTCATTGAGTCTCTTCCTTCATTCATCACTTCTTCTTGGCATAATAAGATCTTTTCCAATAATTAAGGCTGCATTACAATCTCAAAAAGCTTTTCAGTACCGGCTCTGGTTACCTTCAATTCTATTTCCATTTTCTTGAAATCTCTTTCAACCCATCTGAAGACATTATCATCTGAGTCTCTCATTTCTACTAAGGGCGTCAGCCACCATATTGGCTTTCCCTGGATGATAAAGAATCTCACAATCATAATCCTTGATTAGCTTTAACCACCTCCTCTGGTGCATGTTGAGCTCTTATAGTTTTTGTAAATCTCGCACTTCTCTCCATATAAGTAGTGCCTCCAATCTTTAGGAAAAAAACTTTTGCCGTGAGCCCAAGATCATGGGTGGGATATCGAATTTTATATTCCCTTAATTATCTTGACGCGTACACGATTACCTTTCCATTCTGTATAAGAAGCACCCTAATTCCTTATGCGAAGCGTCACTAATAATCATAAAATCTCCTTTTCCACCCGGCAATGCCAACAAAGGGGTCGTCACCAATCTTTGCTTCAGTTCTTGAAAGTTGTTCTCGCATTTCTTTGTCCATTCGAACTTCTCAGTCTTACGAGTAAGCCACGTTAAAGGGGCTGTGTTCTTTGCAAAATTTTGAACGAACCTACGGTAGTAACCGGCAATTCCTATCTCTTGTAGTCGCCCTGACTACGGTCATCAATTCCTTAGCGATCATCTCTTCAGTCTTGTTAGGATTCTTCACGGATCCTCCCCAGCAATAATCCCTTCTGGGATAACATCCTTAATCGCTACATCCTCAATATGAATATCATCCGGTCCCTCATTAGGGTTCTCCATCGGATCCATAATCTGATCTCCAATATGTAGTAAAACAACATCGCGTTGTTGCTCCTTAACCTCAGGGTTCGGTACCCCGCTACCCTATATGATAACGAACTATGTTGCTATCATGATATTTATAAGGGTTCCCATAAGGGTTTTAACTGTCATTAGACTATGAACTTGGAAAGAGTTCTTATTATCTTAGTGAACTTATCATTTTAACGACACATCATCTCTGAGATTTATAACGCTTAGCTCTAATACCATTTCTGTAACACCCCCAAATCCTGGGTCGGGGATCCGGGTTGTCACGAGTTCCATTTCTCTTAATAACACTTAATCTTAATAAATAACCAACTATTGCGTACTGTGACCCAACAATATACACACACACCACAAGTTATAATCTCAGAGATGAATATCAAAAATAATACAAGTCATTTTATTCCACAATTATAAGTGATTACGCCTCAAAAATGGATTCTGAATAAATTTAGATATTCTTTGCCATTATTATAATTCATAAATATACATAAGTCTGGTACATCAAAAGTTGAAAGCCTAGACTATTGGTAGTTCCTACCTCAGCTACAGCGGCATCAACGCCTACAGAAAGCTGCAGAACGTTTCCTATCCGCTCACGAATTGGGAGCTTGGTCTCATTTATTTTGTCTAGCTGTTGTTATGTGATGAAAGAAGAAAGTAAGGGTGAGCAACAAGCCCACCAAAATAACATGTATAGTAATTAACAATATATGAGCATTCTCATAGTACTCATGAAAGTCTTGGTCATGCAAACATGAACCAAGTTTGATATCTTAATGCGACAAAGTCGCAAAATATTCAGTATATATATACTTTTCAAAACCTTTGAAATCCTCTTCCATGCATAATATACATAGAGTTCCAGTTTATAATTGTATAAAAATATCGTTGCAAGGTGATCTGATATATCTAACCTTGTCTCAACATTTTTCTGAAAATCTTTGTCATGCATAAGATAATCATTAACTAGATATAATTTGAAAAGATGAAGTTATAAGATACTGCAATATACTTATATCTTTTCCAAATACTACTTAAACTACCACCGTTCAAGGTATAAATAGTTCATCACATAGATCAAGGTACAAGACAAAACTTATATAGAATCAATCTTTGAAATATAATCAAAATGAAATAAAGTTACGAGATACTTCATTTGATAAAAACATCATTTTGAAAACTCGACCCTGCCAACACTCAACAATCGCCCAGCCATAGCCTTTCTATATAAGTGCTCTGGGTAGTGTTACAGAAATATCCACCTGGATGATGAACTCATTACATGAGTTTGTCGCTCCAGGAAGATCACTCACGATGATCAGTCGCAGTAGTGCAACCCCACAATTTTCCACATGTAGATGAGAATAGTCGAATTTACTTGTCGACAGAACGCTGGACTCCCAAGGAATGGACCGTCTTAGAGGAATTTCCAGGCCATTTGGGCCAATAAATAAGGCTGGGCCGACACCATTCGACCGCTTACGCCACTCCTAGTTCAGATGAAATCCATGACTCTGAAACGTAAAGCTCGTCTCCCCTTTCCCCAAGTAGGAACTTGTTGATACGACTCCACCAAGAAGTCGCATCTAGTTGGAAAGAAAACTCATCGATTTTTCCCAGGCGATGCCTGTTAATGGATTAACTTATTCCAAGAATTTTACTTCCCGAGTGTTAGGTAAGTAATCAAAAACTCTTTTATCAAAACAACAACCTTATTCGAATATAAAAATACATCACGGAGCCGGATCCCTCAGATTTTTGAGCGAGTATTTAAATCCCCTTTGAAAGGAAGATTGTTATGGATTAAAACTAATATATATAATTGTTGTATTTAATACTAAGGAACGTGAGCTTCGAGGCTCGATTTGACTGCTCTTGTGTTTCGTGACTCAATCTGCCTTAACAAGATGCCTACGTACCTTGCTGATTGCCAAGGATCAAGTCAAAAAACGTAGTTCTGATTTGTGGGGTGAGACCCCTTATATAGATGTTGGTGGTCCTTGAATTGGACTTGGTATAGGAGACTTGGTGGGCAAGTCTCATAATTAAAATGGACTTTGGAGTCCTAGATAGTAGGAAACTGATTCCTTATCCTTTTAGGTCCCCTTGAGGCTTATCTATAAGGATTTATATCCTTATCAGGACTCTTCTCAACAGCTGATTTTTCCCTTATTAATTAATTACGAAATTAATTAATAATCAGGGCTTTTGGGCCTTTTTTATTTGACCTGGCCTGATCTGGTCCATCAGGCTTAACCTTTCTGGTCTGAATATCAAACACCTTCTTATTGGGTCCAGCAGCCCATTATCAGGATTTATTTATCCCTATCATTTGCCCCCCCAACTTTTGGGAAACATTGATTATGTTTCGCAGAAGTTAAGTCTATTCATTCCCTTACAGGGTTTCGTTCTTGCGTAAAGTGTGGAGCGACCTACACGTTTACAACGAATTTTTCCTTTTAGGAATTATTTTGATTTCCAGGAATTTTTCCCTTATTTCCGGGATTTTTCCCTAATTTCTGGAATTTTCCCTAATTTTTCTGGGATTTTTCCTTATTTTCCTGGGATTTATCCTTAATTTCTGGATTTTTCCCTTAATTTCTGGATTTTTCCCTTAATTTCTGGGATTTATCCTTAATTTCTGGGTTTTTTCCCTTAATTTCTGGATTTTTCCCTTAATTTCTGGAATTTTCCCTAATTTTTCTGGGATTTTCCTTATTTTCCTGGGATTTATCCTTAATTTCTGGATTTTTCCCTTAATTTCTGGATTTTTCCCTTAATTTCTGGGATTTATCCTTAATTTCTGGATTTTTCCCTTAATTTCTGGAATTTTCCCTAATTTTTCTGGGATTTATCCTTAATTTTCTGGCTTAAAATCGATCAGAATGCATTCGAAATCGATCAGGATGCAGACAAAATCGATCAGGATCCTGATCGAATTAGCTCAGGATCTTACATTCTGGTCGACAGGATTCCTGATCGATTTCGATCAGGATTCTGACCGAATTAGCTCAGGATCTTACATTCTGGTCGACAGGATTCCTGATCGATTTCGATCAGGATTCTGACCGAATTAGCTCAGGATCTTACATTCTGGTCGACAGGATTCCTGATCGATTTCGATCAGGATTCTGACCGAATTGGCCTTCAAAGTGACACCCTAGTCGATTGCTACACGGGCTTAATCGGTCAGGATTCCTGATCGATTTCGATCAGGACTCTGAACGAATTAAATGGCTCTCGACCATTCTGATCGAATGGAATATCGATCAGGACTCTGTTCTCCGTCGATCAGGACTCTGGTCGATCTTAGGGGATTTCTTCCCTCCTCTTCGAATAGCATATCGATCAAGACTCTCTTCTGTGTCGATCAGGACTCTGATCGATCTTAGGGGATTTCTTCCCTCCTGTTCGAATAGCATATCGATCAAGACTCTCTTTTGCATCGATCAGGACTCTGATCGAACCATATTAAGGTTCTGGTCGATTTTTGACTTTTTAAATTCCACAGGAGCTTCTAGATTGTTCCTGATAATTCTTGTAGATGGGCCTTTAGGTTGGGCCTGGCTAAATGGGCCTAAAAACGCCTCGTATTCCGAGCTTTTCGCCTATATAAGTGTAGTGTGGAGTGAGAATCCTCACTTCACTTCCCACTTCTCATTTCATCTCACATTTTTCTCTAAAGTTCTCCCTTTTGAAGGCGATTTCCGGCGACCAAAGCCACCGCAGCTCCTCCATTCTCAAGTATTTCTGGGTTTCAAGCCTTCAACCGAAGCATATTAATGGCGGACCGTGACCTAGCTCGTTTGCAGAAGATGAATGTCTCTAAGAGAGGTACAAACATCCAAATTCAATCTCCATATACTTCCCTCATTGATATGATTAACTCGAGAGGTGATGAATATCCTTCTCTGTCTGAGTTAGATTCGTATAATCATGGTAACACTTTTCATGAGATAGATGGTAGGATAGAGTCTATGAATACCCTGTACAGACTTCCACCCCACCTTAGGATCACTCCAGCCGCCCCTGGGGATAGGACTTGTAATTGGGAGGGGGATACCCTGTTCATTTATCGAGGAGCCTTGACCGCAGGTCTTAGGTTCCCATTTCACGAATTTATTCCTCCTTTACTAGCCGATGTACGAATCAACCCTTGTCAACTCCCTCCTAACGCCTGGAGGAACATTATCTGTTTTATGGTCCTTTGTCTCAGGAATAGCTTTCCTCTTTCCGTAGCAGTCTTTAGGAAAGTTTTCCAATTCTATAATAGTTCCATGAGTCAGCCGGGCTGGGTTTTAATTCGCCAACGGCCCAAAATTCCCCATATCTTTGATAGTAACTCTATAGTCGAGAACAACCCTAAATGGAGGGATGAGTTTGTCAGGCTGACCTGGGCTGGGGGTGATTGGGCCACACTCTTCCGTAGGCCATTTTGCAAAGTATCAGATGGTAGTCCTGGTAGCATCAGATTAACTGATGAGGAGGAGGTGGCCTACCAAGCCTTAATTTCAGATGATGGGAAAACAGACACCTGGACCCTTTTAGAGGAATTTTCCTTGAAGAAAGTTGGTCTCTCCCAGGACAGTGATAAGGGTAAATTTATACCTGTGTAATTATTTTTCCTTCTCTTTAATCGCACTTTTTCTTTTTTTCTGGATTTTAATATTCCTTCTGCTTTTCCTTTCAGCTTGTGAGGCTATTAATAATGTCAATAGGCCCAAGAAGGGGGAATCTGGCCGCCAGAAGAGGGCCAAGTTAAACAGGGACCCCAGGAGCAAACCTGACGGTCCTACTTTCCTTAAGCCCCACGTCCCGGTGGTCGAGCTGGGGGACGATGTGGATCCTCCACTTAAGGCACATTCCTTCAGGCCTAACTGGGGCTTCAGGAGGAGCGATACGGTGGTTGGATCCACCAAACATGCCAAGGATTGGTCGTACCATTCCATCACTCCCCATGATTTCACTGACATTGTTACGGGGAGTGACGTCGAGACTATTGAGCTTCTGGGTTCTCAAGCCCAAGCTGCGGTAATTTTCTTTTTTCTTCTCTTCCTTTTGTGAATTTCAACTTTTCTTGTATCCCAATGAATTTGCGCCAACTCATACATATTTCTTTGCAGAGTAATACCTATTTCCAGGCGGCCCTACATCAGGCTAGATCTTGGAAGGGTAACTCTGATGTTTTTGAGAAGGAGATGAAGAAGTGGGAGGAGAGAGCCAAGGTCCTGGAGAAGAAGCTGGACACGAAGAAAGAGGAGCTGGCTAAGGCTCATTCCGAGCTGGTGAAACTTAGGAGCGATAAGGATAAGCTCATTGATGACTACATGGATTCTGACAAGTTTAGGAATCTCATGGAGATTCATGATGAGGGTCTTTATTCCCTACAGTTCACTCAGGGATGGGATGCGGCCGTGAAGGCTGTTTCTGAGAAGTACCCGGGCTTAGTCGACCCTAAGAACTTTATAAGTCCTGAGCAGGCTGAGTCAGAGGACAGCATAGACGCCCTCTTCGACTCTCCTCAGCCAGATGATCGCATCTTGGATCCTAACACTGCTTCTCCTCCCGCTTCTCCTGCGAAGGACGCTGAAGGCGCTGATAAGGAGAAAGAGAATGAAGGCTCCCGCATGGAGGAGTAGTTTTTCTATTCTGTAATTTTATCCTTAATTTATGTCTGGACTTTTGTTTGTATTAAAACTTATTACCCTGCGGGGCTATGCTACTTTCCTTATTTGCATTCTCTCCTTCATTTTTCCGATACTTTAATATTCAAACTCGGCTTAATGGGCCACACAAGTATTATCACAAGTCAAACATCCATAGGTTGAAATAATTTCAAACTCTTCCATTTCAAGTCTGGTTTTCCTAAACCTTACATAATATGGGTTCGACCCTGATCTATAATAGCTAAAAAATAAAAATCCTATGTAAACAAAGCTTCCAGGTGCTTTTAAACCTATTTGTCACAATGACAAGTGAGAATCGTACTTAGCCTATCTTACACGTAGTAAACCTTCAGGTTTTGTGCATGCCAGGTCCTCGGGACTTCAAAACCATCCATAGTTTCCAGCTTGTAGGTTCCTCTACCCTTAACGCTCTTGACTCTGTACGGCCCTTCCCAATTTGGGGCGAGCTTTCCTTTTTGTCCAACACCAGAAGCCTCTATTTTTCTCAAAACTAGATCACCTTGTTTAAAAAACCTCTCTTTAACCCTTAAGTTGTAGTAGAATGAAGCTTTTTTCTGATATTCTACTATCTTTGCATGTGCTTTATCTCGCACTTCATCGATTAAATCCAGGGCTAACTTCTGCCCTTCTTCATTTTCTTTTTCATCAAAAGCCTGAATCCTTGGAGAGGAATGTGATATTTCCACGGGAACTACTGCTTCTGCCCCATATGCCAACATGAAAGGAGTTGCATCTGTCGTGACTCTACAGGTAGTTCTATAGGCCCATAATATGGAAAGTATCTCATCCACCCAATTATTTCTTGACTTTTCGATCCTCTTCTTTAGTCCATCCAGGATTATCCGATTTGCTACCTCCGCTTGCCCATTGGCTTGCGGGTGAGCCACAGAGGTGAACCGTAACTCAATTTCATTTTCTTCACAATACTTCTTGAATTCCTCGTTGTTGAATTGTGTTCCATTGTCAGTGACGAGGATACGGGGAATTCCATATCGGCACATAATATTTTCCCACAGGAATTGTGCAACCTGCTTAGTTGTGATTTTGGCCAAAGGTTTGGCTTCGATCCACTTGGTGAAATAATCAATGGCTACAATCAGAAACTTCCTTTGTGCTGTGGCCATAGGAAAAGGCCCTAGGATATCCATCCCCCACATAGCAAAGGGAATAGGTGAGTTGATAGAGGTCAGCATCTCGGGGGGTTGTCTGGCGACTGGTGCATGCTTCTGACAGCGATCACACTTCTTTACATATTCTTTGGCATCGGCCATCATTTCTGGCCAATAGAAGCCTAAACGGGTTATCTTATGAGCCAAGGCCCTGCCCCCCAAGTGTTGCCCACAAATACCTCCATGCACTTCCTCAAGAGCTAAGCGTGCCTCATCGGGCCTGAGACACCTCAAGTAAGGAACCACGAAAGATCTTTTATATAGAATCCCATCTATCAAAGAGTACCTTAGTGCTCGAACAGTTAACTTCCGTGCCTCAATTGCATCGCTTGGCAACCAACCGGTCTGAATGTGAGCCTTGATGGGATCAATCCATGACGTCCCCAAGCCTACGGGAGCCACAAGCTTAACATCTATGCTTCGTGTCTTCAAAACACGGAAGTACACACTTCCTGAACTTTCTTTAATCTCAGATGAAGCAAACTTTGATAGCGCATCTGCTTTAGCATTTTCTTCCCTTGGAATGTGTTCAACATGGCATTCATTAAATTGGGTCATCACAGCCCTTACTAGGCAAACATACTCAGCCATCGTATCATCCCTTGCTTCAAATTCCCCCTTTACCTGGGATATGATCAACTTCGAGTCTCCACGGACCTTTAAGTTTTTGACTCTAAGTGTCCCAGCTAGACCAAGGCCAGCAATCAGGGCTTCATACTCTGCCTCATTGTTTGTGGTTGGGAAGTCTAGCTTCATGGCATACTCAATTAAGAATCCATCAGGGCTTTGCAAAACCAACCCTGCTCCACTGGAATTTGTTTTTGATGCTCCATCAAAATAGAGAACCCAATATTCTTTCTCCTTGTCCCCATTGTCGACTCCCTTGTCTTGAGGTGTGGTATCTTCCTGCCCCCCGACTTCTTGGTTGGGTATGGTACATTCTACCACGAAGTCAGCTAGTGCCTGGGCTTTTATGGCCATACGTGGCTTATACTTGAGATCGAACTCTCCCAACTCTATTGCCCATTTAATCAGTCTCCCACTTGCCTTGGGACTGTGAATGATATTTCTCAGTGGCTGATTTGTTAGCACTTCAATTTGGTGAGCTTGAAAATAAGGACGCAGCTTTCTTGAAGCCATTACCAAGGCCAAAGCGAATTTCTCAATGGCTGAATAATTCAACTCAGCACCATGCAAAATTTTGCTGACATAGTACACGGGTTTCTGGACTTTCAGTTCCTCCTTAACCAACACAGCGCTCAAAGCACTCTCTGAAACGGCTAAGTACAAGTATAAAACTTCATTTAAAGCTGGTTTGGCCAACAACGGGGCCTGGCCCATATACTTCTTTAACTCTTCAAATGCCTTCTGATTTTCCTCACTCCATATGAAGTCTTTGATGTTCTTTAGTGACTTGAAAAATGACAAGCACTTGTCTCCTGACTTGGAGATGAATCGTCCTAATGCAGCAACCCTTCCTGTGAGTTTCTGAACATCCTTGACAGTTGTTGGGGGTTCCATGTCCAGGATTGCCTTTATTTTATCGGGGTTAGCCTCAATTCCCCTCTTTGAGATCATCAATCCCAAGAATTTTCCAGATCCTACTCCGAAAGCACACTTCGTCGGATTCAACATCATCTTGTGGTACCTCAGGACCTCAAAAGCTTCCCTTAAATGGGCTATATGATCAGTCTTTACTAGACTCTTGACTAACATGTCATCAACATAGACTTCCATAGTCTTACCAATAAGATCCTTAAAAATTCTATTCACCAACCTTTGATAGGTGGCTCCTGCATTTTTGAGACCAAACGCCATAACAAGATAACAATAAACACCAAAGTCAGTGATAAATGATACCTTTGGAATGTCATCCTTATGCATTTTGATCTGGTTGTATCCGCTAAACCCATCCATGAAACTCAGCATCTCATGTCCAGCGGTGGCATCAATCAAAGTATCAATTCTAGGCAGCGGAAAACAGTCTTTGGGGCATGCATCATTCAGATCGGTGAAGTCTATACACATCCTCCACTTTCCATTAGCCTTCTTCACCATTACAGGGTTTGCTAACCACTCCGGAAATTGAATCTCCTCAATGAAACCAGCCTCTAAGAGCTTTTCCACTTCCTGCTTTATAGCCTCTTGTCTTTCCGGGGCAAAATTTCTTTTCTTTTGTTTCACTGTCTTCCGACTTGGATCCACGTTTAGCTTGTGAGTAATTAACTCCGGGTCTATGCCTGGCATATCAGCTGCTGACCATGCAAACACATCACTATTTTCTTGCAAAAATTTCACTAACTTCCCTCTAAGGGGCTCCTCTAATGTGGCTCCAATGAAAGTCATCCTCTCAGGATTCTTGGGATCTAAAGGAACCAAAACCAATTCTTCTGCTGGCCTTCCTCTATTCTCATCATTTTCTCGAACATCCATATCTTCAATAGGAAGAACCTGCCCCCCGACTCCATCCGCCCTCAAGGAGGCCACATAACAGCTTCTAGCCATTTTTTGATCTCCTCTCTCTTCTCCAATCCCGTTTCGGGTGGGAAACTTCATGACTGAATGGTAGGAAGAGGGGACTGCCTTGAAGGCATGTATCCCTGTTCTCCCCATGATAGCATTATAAGTTGAACTAGCCTTTACCACCACGAAATCCAGCATCTGCGTTGCTTGCCTTGGCTCCGTACCTATGGTGGTTGGTAACTTGATTATCCCTTCTACAGGACATTCTACTCCAGCAAATCCATATATCGGCATGTCGGTTGGTGTTAACTGGGAATCGTTATACCCCATCCTTAGAAAGGCGTCATGGAGCAAGATATCCACAGAAGCACCATTATCAACAAGGACCCTCTTGACCGGGCTGTTTCCTATTATCGGTGTTATGACCAGCGGGTCGTCATGAGGAAACTTGACTCCCTCTAGGTCAGAATCATCAAAAGCCAATGTTACTTCTGTCCTGGCCCTTTTCGGGGCTTCTCCAACAATATGCATAACCTCTCTAGTATATGCCTTTCTGGAATTTTTGGATAATCCAGCAGCAGTTGGACCTCCAAAGATCGTGTTTATCACAGGCCCTCGAGGTTTCGGCCCTCCATAAATGGTGTTTACAACTGGTCCTCTAGGCTGGGGGTTTCGCCCCTGATCGTCTTGGTCCCTCCTACGATCCTCAAAGTTAAAACTTCCATTATTATTCTTGTCCCTTCCTTCTCCAGTATATTTATTCAACCTTCCTTTTCGAATCAAAAACTCAATTTCGTCTTTCAATTGCCTACACTCATCGGTGTCATGGCCAACATCTTTATGGAATCTGCAATACTTGCCCTTATCTAGTTTGGCTGGATCAACCTTCAAGGGCTTAGGCCAGCGAATATCTCTGTCTTTCTCAATTTCCATCAAAATCTGACTTCTAGGAGCATTCAGCTTAGCGTATTCAGTGAACTTCTGCCCAGGTCCTCCCTTCTTGGGGGTTGAATCAGGATTTTGTTCGGTTCTAGGATACTTGTCCTTAGCGATATATTCTAGATCTGTTTTTCGCTTCTTGCCTCCCGTGGGCTCATTACTTACTACGGTCTTCCTCATGCTTTCTTCAACCTTGATATACTTCCCTGCCCTCTCCTGGAGCTGCAACATATTTTCAGGGGGACGTTTGGCCAAGGACATCTTGAAAAACTCATCCCTAGTTCCTTGTTGCAGTGCTATCATAGCTACCTTATCATCAAGGTCTGGGACTTTTAAAGCCTCCTTTGTAAAACGATTCAGGTAATCTCTCAAGGATTCCTTAGCTTCTTGCACAATACTCATAAGAGATGCTGAACTTTTCTCATGGACTTTTCCACTGATGAACTGCTTAATAAAAGCCTGACTTAACTCTCTGAACGATCCAATAGAGTTTGGGGGCAAGCGACTGTACCATCTTTGAGCCATACCTGACAGGGTTTGAGGGAAGGCCCGACACTTTATAGCATCATTCACGGGTTGCAGCAACAGTGCATTAGAGAATGTCCTAACATGATTAGCGGGGTCTCCCGTGCCATCATAGGCTTTGATAGTGGGCATCTTGAATTTCCTTGAGATATGGGCATTCATTATCTCTTCTGTGAAGGGTGGAGTTGGATCATCAGGATCTCCAAGGGGAAGGAGATTGCTTGGATCAGTTCTTGGGACAATAGCCCTTCTTCTTACCGGACCATCCAGGTCTATGACAGGAGGAGGATTTCTCCCCCTAGGAGATATCTCGGGTCTGGTGGCTTGGTGAGCCTCCAAATCATGCCTCAGCCTTTGGATTTCAGCCTCATGAGCCCTGATCTTTTCCTGCACTTCTTGGGAATTCGCCCCTGGGGTGCTTTGGGGGCGTTGCCTTCCATCAGCCATTGGCTCTTTTCCAGGACGCCTCCTTCTCGGGGCTACTTCATCATCCGAAGATTCGGAGTCTCTTTCAGTGTATGGACCAGAAAATTCCCGATCCTCAGGGATAGGATCCAAACCTCGTATATAGGGGGGCGACCGCCCTCGTGCTTCGCTTCGCTTCGCATATCCGCTTCCTCCAACCTCAGGGTGAAGGGGCATCCCATAAGGGGGGTTAGTAGTAACAATAGTTGAATATTCATACCCGACGGGTCGAGAATTCACAGGTATATGTATTTGTTGAACTTGAGGATTCGTACCTTGAATAGTCGGGGGAGTTGTCCCTTGTGGCTGAGGATGAGTTGCCCCTGTCTGGGCTTCCCCCTGAGTAGATGCATAAGTTGAATGGGGAGGAACCTCCACGGTTGATGAAATCACCTGGGTTGTCCCTGATGGTGTTCCCTCCTCTAGAGTGCTAGTTGTTCTCCGTGTTCTCGCCATGGTTGTTGTTCCGTTTTTCCCACAGACGGCGCCAAATGTTATGGATTAAAACTAATATATATAATTGTTGTATTTAATACTAAGGAACGTGAGCTTCGAGGCTCGATTTGACTGCTCTTGTGTTTCGTGACTCAATCTGCCTTAACAAGATGCCTACGTACCTTGCTGATTGCCAAGGATCAAGTCAAAAAACGTAGTTCTGATTTGTGGGGTGAGACCCCTTATATAGATGTTGGTGGTCCTTGAATTGGACTTGGTATAGGAGACTTGGTGGGCAAGTCTCATAATTAAAATGGACTTTGGAGTCCTAGATAGTAGGAAACTGATTCCTTATCCTTTTAGGTCCCCTTGAGGCTTATCTATAAGGATTTATATCCTTATCAGGACTCTTCTCAACAGCTGATTTTTCCCTTATTAATTAATTACGAAATTAATTAATAATCAGGGCTTTTGGGCCTTTTTTATTTGACCTGGCCTGATCTGGTCCATCAGGCTTAACCTTTCTGGTCTGAATATCAAACACCTTCTTATTGGGTCCAGCAGCCCATTATCAGGATTTATTTATCCCTATCAAAGATCTTAAATTTGAAAATGAGTTTTGGGATCCGCTCTAACTTTCAAAAATAGTTTTGATAAAGTTTTAAAATACTCTCTAGAAATATTTAAAGTAAGAATGAGTTAATAGTATCAATCATTTTCCGAATACTTGGCGAATATTGAAACATTATTCTTTAAGAAAATAAAGAATACTATTTAATAAAATAAGCAGAGTCATAAGTCCTCGAATGAATATTCAAACTAATATTCATTAAATAAAATAAGCAGAGTCATAAGTCCTCGAATGAATATTCAGACTAATGTTCATTTATTAATAGAATTAAAATAAGTTTCATAAGTAGAAACTCTATTCAATTAATTAAACTAGTCTTTGATCGTAATAAGAATCTTAAATGAATATTCAAAAAATAATATTCACTTATAATATAAAACTATCGAATAAACATTATTCGATTAATAGTTTTGAAAACTATATATATATATATATATGGGGGGCTACTCCAATAGAAACCAATTTAAAATAGAAACTAGAAACCAAATATATTTTTTTTCAAAACTAATTCGAAATATAACACATATGGTATGCAAATCGATCGTTGAGGTATGTAGAAAAATACAGTGAAATTGGATTTTAAAAAAAAACTTACACTTTGACGGGAAAAATCAAATTAAAAATGAAGGGAAAAAGCTGAAATTGGGTGTGGGAGGGTGCAGAGTAATTAGGTACGGTGATTTAGGGGGACCATTAGATTAGGTAGATCTAATGGCTTAGATTAGTCCCTAGTTTCTATTTTAATTTTAATTTGTATTTGATCATTCCCCTATATATATTTATAATATACTCGGGAACATCGCCTCCCGGTTTAGAAAAATGTTAAACTTCGGATCCCCTATACTAAGGGTATACGCAAATAATGTCTATCTCTAGCATAAGTATTATACAGTTTATAACAATTGAATCAACAATGAGATATCAAGATTATGAAACAGGCATGCATGTATATATATCATATTAACATACTTCAATATATCGCAAGATTTGCTAATAACAATCATGCACTTATCACAAGATAATGCATATACATATATACATCACAACAACAATTATACGGGTAGAAAACTTGCCTGAGTGTTCCGGGGTAGGCTTAAGCTTAGAGTGGTCCGGTAACCTATGAATAAAAACATAAGCCGGAATTAGACCACGGTCGCTTAAGAAACTAGTCAAAACTCACTCATACCCTAACGGTCCTTACAGTCGCTTAGACGCTTAACGATTTGCGTTAATCGCTCGCGTACCCTCGGCTCTACCAATTTTAATAAATTAACCATTATGAATTTTAAGACAACTCTTTCCTGAGAACTTTACTAACTGCCTTATTTACTTGACATAATTCTCTCGTGTTTCAATTAATCATTTTAGGGTCTCAATTATAGTCTCAAAGTTACTCGAGGTTTCGGGGTTCGCTCGCGAAACGTCGTTACTTAAAATGGTCGTTTCTCATCGCTCATAGCTCAGATTTAGGCGAACGACATATCAAAACGAAGCTCGTAACATGAACTATCTAAATATGGAAAAGGTCAGAATCTTACTGTTGGATTTTTAAACGCAGCGGGGAATGGCATAACACTTTTACACATACAAAATCCAAATAAAAGTATATAAATCGTGAATAAAAATTCGAGGGATCGAATCTAACCTTTTAAAATAATTCGGAGACAACGATCAGAGATCCTTAGCAGTTGTTTCTCAAGTGTGAAGCACTCCACCGGTATCCACCAAGAAAACGATGTTAAGGAGGAGGAAGGAGGTGGAGAGAATTGGGTTTTCCAAACTTTTTGGGTTTTCGGGTTTGATGTGGGTTAGAATAAAATTAGGGTCTATAATAGTGTATTTATAGGCAAAATTTTCAGCTGAAATTTTCCCATAAATATTATTATTATTATCCCATTTATTATTCTCATTAATAATTAAAACACCTTTTAATCATTAATCCTTTTTCTAAACACTTTAGAAATAATTCTCTCTCTTGATTTAATTTCCAAAAATTAAATCCTTTAATTAATAATATTAAGAACTTTTAATTAATTTATAATCAATTAAATCTCATTTAATCAATTATTAAATTTTCCAATTAATTATTTATTTCATAAATAAATAATTATTAGCCATTATTAATTAATTCCTCCACCATTAAATCATTCTCTTTTTATGGTGTGACCCTGTAGGTTCAATATTAAGCCGGTAGTAGAAATAAATAATAATAAAACTATTTTATCATTATTTATATAAATTCTCTAATTTATTAAATATGATTAATTAATTAATCACATTTATTCTACATCGTGAGTGATGCTTCTCAACATATCGCGACTATCCAGATAATATGAATTCACTGCTTAGAATACCAAGAACATATCAGTGAATAGTTACCGTACAATAAACTCCTTCTACCCTACAATGTCCCGATTAAATACAAGGCATGGATCTCGTGTCAAGCCTATCTAATTCAATCACTTGCTTACCATTTACTATGCGTAGTTCTATGCAAATTAGAAACTCCTTTCTAGTTTCATTTACTCTGGCCAGAGATTCCTAAACTAGCATAAATGGATCAGCCTTGAACATTCGCTTCATTCACTGGAAGGGGTAGATCCTTTATTGATCATACACTATCTTCGTGTACAAATTCCTATACCCAGAAGAGCCCTAATAATTGTCCCTGGAGACTAAGAACTAAACCAAAGCATAGTTCAGTGTACACAAGATGACTATGATGACCTCAAGTCTAAGGATACTTGTACAACTATCACTATGTGAACAACTGCTGACACGTGAGTGAACTCCATCAGTTGTTCAGCTGTGCGAGTCATGTTCAGTGAACTTATTCCATAATAAGCACCTACATACTAGCTATAGTGTCACCACACAAATGTCTATGAGAACAGACATCCTTCATAATGAAGCAAGCATAGTATGTACCGATCTTTGCGGATTATTAATTACCAATTAGTAATTCTATGACCAGGGACTATTTAAGTTTAGAGTTATCATCTTTTTAGGTCTCACTATTATGATCTCATCATAATCCATAAAAAGCTTTACTCTAAACTATGGTATATCTTATTTAAACACTTAAATAGATAAAGCCCGTAATAAAAACAAAACAAGTCTTTATTAATATCAATGAAATCAAAACAGATTACATAAAAGTTATTCCTAAATCCTAATACACGATTGGACTTAGGACATATTCCTATCAATCTCCCACTTGTACTAAAGCCAATCACTCTGGTATCTAATACCCATCTTGACGATCAAAATGACTTTCATAAAGTAGCTTTGTGAGTGGGTCTGCTATGTTGTTATGTGTGTCAACTCTAATTCAATACAATATAAGAAATGTTACCGCACTCACACTAACCCTTTTGTAGACGCATGATTCATCTGCGTTTTTGATAAAATCAAACTCTTTGATTGTCTCATCAAAACGAATGTTCCATCTTTTGAGAAGCTTGTTTTAAACCACATATGGTTCGCAGCAGCTTACACACTATGTTTTCATTTCCCTTGGAAAGAAAACCATCTGGCCATCTTCCAGATTTCATAGTCGCAGTAAGCAGCATTCGCAAGCAAAATCCGAACTGATTTTAACAGGGCTACAGGTAAAAGGTTTCATCAAAGTCAATCCATTGCCTTTGTTTGAATCCTTTTGCCACAAGCCTGGCCTTAAAGGTCTCCACCTGGCCATCTGCTATAATCTATCTTTTGTATACGGTATACATAGATTCCATTCTGGATTTCATGGCACTATGCCATTTCTCTGAGTCAACACTACTCATAGCCTCAATATAGGTTACAGGGTCGTCATCATCAATGATCGACAACTCATTGTCATTCTCAATGACAAGGCCATATTACCTCTCAGGTTGGCGAGACACTCTCCCTGACCTACGAATGGGCTATTCCACAAAAGTTTGTTCAGTTAGAACAGGTGTTTCCACTTGATCCGTAGTAGTTTGTGTTTCTTGAACTTCATCAAGTTCAATTTTGCTCCCCCTATTTCCTTCAAGGATAAACTCCTTTTCCAAGAAGGTAGCATGTCTGGAGACAAACACCCGATGATCGGTGTAAAAGTAATACCCTAAAGTCTCTTTAGGATATCCCACAAAACTACATTTTACGGATCGATATTCCAGCTTATCTGGGTCAACTTACTTGACATAAGCTGGACATCCCCAAATCTTAACGTGTTTAAGACTCGGTTTCCTTACTTTCCATATGTCATACGGAGTTTGAGGAACAGATTTGGAAGGCACCAAATTCAGTAAATATGCTGAGGTTTCCAATGCATAACCCCATAGGAATACTGGAAGATTTGCATAGCTCATCATGGACCGAATTATGTCTAACAAAGTTCGATTTCTCCTTTCAGATACCAATCTGGAGGAGTCCACTGGGAGACTATACCATTTACTTTGAGATAATCTAGAAACACTCCATTAAAGTATTCACCATCTCAATCTAATCGAAGAATTATAATACTATGTTTGGTTTGTTTCTCCACTTCATACTTATATTCTTTGAACCTTTCAAAGGCCTCAGACTTGTGTTTCATCAAACACATATCCGAATCCAGATCTATCATCTATGAAAGTAATGAAGTATGAAAATCCACCCATGGCTTGCGTAGACATTGGTCCACATACATTTGTGTGTACCATTCCTAGCAAACCTGCAGCCCTCTCTCCATGTCCACTAAATGGAGACTGTAGTGCCACTATAAAGTGAGATTTTCATCATCCCTTTTCTTTTATTAGTTTGTTTAATCTGAAGTAAATTATGTCACATATATACAGACCATTATTTAAAGTACCACATCCATAAAGAATATTATCTCTAAGAATAGAACATTCATTATTCTCAATAATAAATGAAAATCCAGCCAAGTCTAACATGGGAATAATATTCCTCACAATCGAGGGAACAAAATAACAATTATTTCAAACAATAGTCTTGCCCGTAGGCATATATAAATGAAATGATTCTACATCTTCAGCAGCAACTCTTGCTCCATTTCCATCAGTAGAATCACCGCCTCTTCCTCAAGAGTCCTACTTCTCCTTGGTCCCTGCAACAAATTGCAGATATGAGAACCACATGCGGTATCTAATACCCAAGTAGAAATGACATATTCACTTCCATCATGAACATACCTGAATCAGAAGCGATAGTCTCACTACCCTTCTTCTTCAATTCTACAAGGTAAACCTTGCAGTTCCTCTTCCAGTGCCCCACCTTGTTACAGTGAAAGCAAACAACTTTGCTCTCGGGGTCTTCAGCTTTTGGTGGAACCGGCATTTTCTCACCTACTTTCTTCTTCTTGGAAGAGTTCCTCTTCCTTTTCTTAGGATTGGAACCTTCACCAATTAGAAGAACAGAACTCTTCTTAGGGGGGAAATTCGATTCCGCGGTCTTCAACATGTTGTGGAGTTCAGGCAGGCTGACATCCAACTTATTCATGTGAAAGTTCACAACAAACTGCGAGAACGAACTCAGAAGCGATTACAAGACCAAGTCTTGGCTCAGCTCCCCATCCATGGCAAAACCAAGTTGTCCAAGACGTTCAATCAAATTGATCATCTTAAGTACATGGTCATTCACAGATGATCCCTCAGACATCCTACAACCGAACAGCTCCTTCGATATCTCATATCGAGCTGTCCTCCCCGCCACATCATACAACTCTTGTAGATGCATGAGGATAGTGTGAGCATCCATATGCTCATGTTGCTTCTGTAGCTCAATGTTCATGGAAGCTAGCATGATGCATTGAGCAACATTTGCATCATCTATCCACCTACGATACACAACATTTTCATCATTATGTGCATCACTAGCAGGTTCAGTAGGCTTAGGTGAGTCAATCACGTATTCCAGCTTCTCAATCCTGAGAACAATTCTCAAGTTTCGAAGTCAGTCAGCATAATTAGGACCAGTCAATTTGTGAGCATCTAGTATGTTCCTGAGAGATAGTGCAGAAGATATAACGTACAAAGTAAATCTGTAAATGATAAGCACATAACAACACTTAGCAAATATTCGATTTCATTTCAAAACACTATATGAATCGGGTCTTTATTCATAAGTGGCTCCCACTAGTTTTCCTAATTTATTCAACCCCCTACATGAAAAATTAAGCATTCATAATGCTAGTGGGAATAGGGATCCTACATTCCATTACACAACCCCGGTTGTGGCACGAAACGCCATGTAATGTTCAATAGGCAGACAACTCTTGTCAATTACATCTTATGTTATTCCCTAATCAAACTTTAGCCTCTTGAATAATTGAGCCACGGCTGTGGCACGACAAACTCAATATTCTAAGTCAAGTCTAACCCAACATTCCGTACAATTGAATCAGTCCCCAAAGGCCCACGGCTGTAGCACGTAACGACCTTTAGATTCTTATTCAATGTACACATCTCTATGTAATAGACAAGTATTTCTTATTTCGAAATCAAAGCCCTCGGCTGTGGCACGAAACGACAATGATTCAAAAATAAGAACTACTTTCTACCATGTTGGAAGGCTATGACCGACACAAGCCCGTTGTATCATTGGCCAATTACTACTTGATATTATTTAATTTTAGAGGTATTATATTACGTTACAATCATAATCATATTATAAAGAGATTCTTCCTTTTAAATTAAATATTTCAAATCAATAATCAATAATCAGACGATTCCCAGATCGGGTGGAGCATTGTCAAGAGGCGTCACTTAATAACCCTTTCTTACAGATAGAAATCTGTTGTTGACAGAATCATCCTTTCTCTCATATCGAAAATTCATTTTCAATTACGTGTTTCACAAACACAAGAAACTCATGATTGTATTCATAATATTGTTCTTAGGGTTATGAAACAATTTCACTATACTAGGTTGTCTAACAAACGCCTTATGTTTATTTAAGTTCACCTAAATCTATCATCGCATGATAAACTAAGCATATATCACATATATCAACATGAATAAACATCAAGGTAGGCATGTTACATCATCTAGCACATTAGTCTAAGCATTATACATCTCTATGTATCACATGAAGCATTTAAAAGCAATTAAAAACAGTCAAAAACAGCTTTAAAACACTTCATGGAAATATAAACAGTTCAAAACTTTTATATAAACTACAATTGATCACTCCATTAGATCCGTCTCGAAAAAACAAATCCAACGGTATATTGCACGCCTAAAACGGAGTTACGAAACTCCCAGAAAATCAATTTTAAAATCAACAGAAGGGCTGTAAAGCATTACAAGAATGCGTTACAAGCCCTGTAACGCATTCCGGTGATGCGTTACACACCCTTTAAGCCATTTAAGGGTGTAACACATTCCGTGAATGCGTCACAGGTCTGTAACGCATTCCCAGAATGTGTTACACCCCCATTTTTTTATTTTTTTATTTTTTTGTTTTTCTGCAGCAGCCGCCTTTTCTCGATACCCGTGCCGCCGCCTGTTCTCCTGACATCTGTGCTTTCTCTGTCTTCCGTGCAGCAGCAAACAACCACAAGAGATGTACAACAACAGAAGTATACAAACATATATATATATATACTATATACACATATATTTATTTATTTATTTACGAATTTTAATTACAAGAACTTCAAAAATTCATAATAAAAAATCTATACATCCTAAAATTAAGAAAAAAATACCCAGACGATCTACAACACTTGTAGAACCCAGATCAACATTCAAAATTATCCTGAGAAATGATTTCTCATCAGACAAAATTAATCCATGATATAACTTGTAAAAATCATAATTAATTCATACAAGCACATAAAATTCTGAAATTTTTACCACAGATCTATATGCATACAACCTATGCTTTGATACCATTGTTGGATTTTTAAATGCAACGGGGCATGGAAAAACACTTTTACACATACAAAATCCAAATAAAAAGTATATAAATCGTGAATAAAAATTCGAGGGATCGAATCTAACCTTTTAAAATAATTCGGAGACAACGATCAGAGATCCTTAGCAGTTGCTCCTCAAGTGTGAAGCACTCCACCGGTATCCACCAAGAAAACGATGTTAAGGAGGAGGAAGGAGGTGGAGAGAATTGGGTTTTCCAAACTTTTTGGGTTTTCGGGTTTGATGTGGGTTAGAATAAAATTAGGGTCTATAATAGTGTATTTATAGGCAAAATTTTCAGCTGAAATTTTCCCATAAATATTATTATTATTATCCTATTTATTATTCTCATTAATAATTAAAACACCTTTTAATCATTAATCCTTTTTCTAAACACTTTAGAAATAATTCTCTCTCTTGATTTAATTTCCAAAAATTAAATCCTTTAATTAATAATATTAAGAACTTTTAATTAATTTATAATCAATTAAATCTCATTTAATCAATTATTAAATTTGCCAATTAATTATTTATTTCATAAATAAATAATTATTAGCCATTATTAATTAATTCCTCCACCATTAAATCATTCTCTTTTTATGGTGTGACCCTGTAGGTTCAATATTAAGCCGGTAGTAGAAATAAATAATAATAAAACTATTTTATCATTATTTATATAAATTCTCTAATTTATTAAATATGATTAATTAATTAATCACATTTATTCTACATCGTGAGTGATGCTTCTCAACATATCGCGACTATCCAGATAATATGAATTCACTGCTTAGAATACCAAGAACCTGTCAGTGAATAGTTACCGTACAATAAACTCCTTCTACCCTACAATGTCCCGATTAAATACAAGGCATGGATCTCGTGTCAAGCCTATCTAATTCAATCACTTGCTTACCATTTACTATGCGTAGTTCTATGCAAATTAGAAACTCCTTTCTAATTTCATTTACTCTGGCCAGAGATTCCTGAATTAGCATAAGTGGATCAGCCTTGAACATTCGCTTCCTTCACTGGAAGGGGTAGATCCTTTATTGATCATACACTATCTTCGTGTACAAATTCCTATACCCAGAAGAGCCCTAATAATTGTCCCTGGAGACTAAGAACTAAACCAAAGCATAGTTCAGTGTCCACAAGATGACTATGATGACCTCAAGTCTAAGGATACTTGTACAACTATCACTATGTGAACAACTGTTGACACGTGAGTGAACTCTATCAGTTGTTCAGCTGTGCGAGTCATGTTCAGTGAACTTATTCCATAATAAGCACCTACATACTAGCTATAGTGTCACCACACAAATGTCTATGAGAACAGACATCCTTCATAATGAAGCAAGCATAGTATGTACCGATCTTTGTGGATTATTAATTACCAATTAGTAATTCTATGACCAGGAACTATTTAAGTTTAGAGTTATCATCTTTTTAGGTCTCACTATTATGATCTCATCATAATCCATAAAAAGCTTTACTCTAAACTATGGTATATCTTATTTAAACACTTAAATAGATAAAGCCCGTAATAAAAACAAAACAAGTCTTTATTAATATCAATAAAATCAAAACAGATTACATAAAAGTTATTCCTAAATCCTAATACATGATTGGACTTAGGACATATTCCTTTCACTTATAGTGAGTTCACAGGTCCTAAATTTAAGCACAGAAATAGTTAAGGAAAATTGGGCATTATGAATCCCTTCCAACTACAATCCATCCACAACTTCAAGATTCAAACCTAGGCTACTGATCTTAGCCAAAACAAGCTCAAGAATATAAATCCAATTCAATATTATACCATCTTCATAATAAACTAATCTACTTAACAATCAAAGTTTAATTCAAGCTTAATCATTCAAACAACTAATCATCCATCCAAACCATCCCAAAATTCAATCAAACAAACTTAGTACTTAAAGGTCCAGAAGTTTTGTACCTTTATTTTTGAGGGGAAAGTTGCTAGGAAGCCTTAAAACCTTGATTAATACTTATACAAGTTTGGATCTCACAAACAATTAAGAAAACACAAAGTTAGATTTTGAAGTTTTTAAAAGTCTGATTGAAAGAACTGTAGAAATGAGGGTCTTACCATGCTTATTTGGGCGAGATGTGTGAAAAAGAGTTGTAGACCATCTCAATAACTTTTCAAATAGCTATAGAACATATTATTTGAGTGAGTATTGAAGGAGATATGGCAGTTTGAAGTTGTTGCTCTGGTTTTGGCCGAGAGCAAGCTTTGAAAAATGGGGTGATGAAATGCTTCTTTGATTTGCCTTAGTTAATTGGTGTGATATTTTATTGTTTAGTTAATCTAAACTTGATTTGATTAACCAAGGTCATAATACATGGCCATAAATCATCCTTGGCTAAATATCTTTTAAACCATGCTTATGTCATCAAGCACATGTTATCTTGCATCCACTTGTCCACACCTTGTGGTTTGATGATGTCATAATCCTTGGCTTCTTGTACAAGCTTGTCTCTTGGTCGCTTATTTTTTTTACGGTTCACTTAACTCTCGTTCTCGTTAATAATTTTAGGGATCATATCTGGGATCTTATTACTTGGGCTTTCCTGAACCTTTATTAATATCTTATATTTCTTTAATGATCCTCTGCTAAAATCTTTAAATAAAAATCCTTTTAATTATATTACCTTATACTTAATCCTTTCGGTATCCGGTGGATTTTCAGGAAAAACCAAAGTGTTCGAATCCGAATTCTGACAACCTTTACATACACTCATTTACTTTATGGAATACTAATACGATCTCAGAATTTTTATAACAGTACTCCAATATAGTGTGGTTTGATAATTTTCCTTAATCAGCACAATCAGCAAAAATTACTATTCATCATGGTTTCAAATATTTCCAAAAATTAGGGTTACTACAAAGATGCTGAAGATGCCATCTAACAGAATAACCATAACACAAGAAAAGATCAAATCCCATTCCTAGAACTCACAATTTCCTAATCTAAGAAACTAACAAACCTAATTACCATTATCCCTGTCTTATGTGATCTTCCTATCTTATCTTAACTCTAATGTTCTTATTTTCAAGGACCAAAACCTAAGCTCTGATGCCAACTATAACACCCTTCAAATCAGGGATATAGATCTGGGGCATTATGATCACTAACTACCTTACTGAACCTGTACAATTATAATATAAATATATAATTATCCCTTACTACTACTACTCAGGATCTTTTCAAGGTTAAGGATTGAAAACAAGAACGACATACCAACTTTATTACAATAATTCTAAATAAACTGTCTGACAAACTCTCTTTATTACAAACCAGTTTTCTTCTCAAATTTTAAACCAAACATCTTTTATTCAAATTATATCTACCACTTATCCTGTTACACCTGTTCTGAAAATTTAAAACTCTCTTCTGTGATAGGGACAAACACTTTTGGAATTAGAGGGTTCCGCAGCTTGACCCACTTCTTGACTACTCGGGTTCTGATGGGTTTCATTGTCAACCTTAACTGCAAAACAAGGTGAACAACAATAATAAGGATGAGCCAAAATTGCTCAACAAGCCTGCAACAATATGTATATATAGTGGAAAGAGAGAAGGATAAATGAATCGGTAATCTGCCGGTTTGAACAACCATCTGATTCTGTAAAGAATAATGAATGCCATAAATGGCAAGTGCCAAATGAACGAGCCTGGAAACAAGAACCAACATATGCACTATAACCTGCTGATCAGTCAGGATACATCGTGGTTCTATACCCAACTGGTATAGACCCCACCAACATATAGGGTACCCAGACACTATGGCCTAATAATCAAGGGTCCGGTTCATACCCGGCCCGTATTGTAACCATCCAGTCCATAGCTTAGCATCCAGAACAATCGGTATGCTTTCGATGTATCCCAACATCAGGATATATCAGAGTATATGTAAATAAGGGGGGATAAGTATTGGAATATGAATAGAGGATTCAATGAATTAGGATAAATCAAGAATCGAAATGAAATAAAAACAAAGGATCAATAATTGTGTATCAGTGTTAGTGAACAAGAATTATCAAGGTGTGGCTGTGATGGAAAGTTGGAAGTGATTCACTATTCTGACCTTAGAATAGGGGAAAAACTTCCCTGGTATGCATTTCACCTCGGGTAATTCACAGCCTTCTATCTCTTGCTTGATTCGCCTTGCTGGTGCTGAATCTATCAAGGAAAGATACTTGTTTAGCTGACTTACATCGTACACAATCTCATATTGATACCACGTAGTCCTTATCGTCTACCCATAAGATATTATCTGACTTGTATATAATTATCTAACACATAGAGTTCACATAATCACGTAAATCATATGGTACATAAGGCACATAGTTAAATTAGACTTATAAATATTTTTAGAAGCGATACTAGGTCTATATTCGCATTAATAAACACTATCTGACTCGATTCCTAATATTTTGGGATTTATTGGACTCGTTTCTATCAATAACAAGGTCTATAAACAAATAATTATCTTAAACCGACTCTCTTTCGAAAGAAATTATGATTTCTAACTATTTTTAATGGAATTGGGTAATTTTTCTAAGTCTAAGGGTCTTCGTTTTACTTAAATCGGATAAACGGTTTAATTATTACGTAATAAATAAGATTTAATTAATTACAAATCAATTATAATTAATTAATCATAATTAATTAAACCTTAATTATATTTTTAAATAATTATCTAAGAATTATCAAATTTTAAAATAAGTATTCCCTAATTTTTGGAATTAATAACAATTTATAACAAAATATCTACGTAAAATGATTAATTATAATTAATTAATCGATACGAATAATTATTATGAAATCTGAACATACGCAAATAAATAAAATGATACTCGCACGCCAAATTCCTAAAATTCGGAACGCAACTCGAATAACTACGAGTCACTCGCTTGAATCGATTAATTATCGAACCAATAATCGAATTAATCGATTTAATTATTTATTCGCATTTATTAAATAATTAATGAAATAATAATTACTAAATAATTATGTAAATAAATAGATAAATAGATAATTAAATAATTAACTTTTCGAATTTCTAAATTAATAAAATAATTTAGAATTTATTTAAAAAATAAATCAGATTTTTAATCTAATATTTTATTTGATTTTTCTAATTTACAAAACTAATTTCTGATTTATAAAAAGAAAAGTAAATACTTAAAAACACAGAAACAAAATTAGGGAACCAAATTAGGGTTTTTCAGGATCAAACCCGGGTCAATTTCCGGGTTGGAACCGGGTCGAACCCGGGTCGTCCAAGATTTTCACCGGCAACGACGCCGGTGAATTTTTCGGCGGTTCGAATGAAGACCAAACGCGTTTCTATGACTTTCTCTCTCTGCGTTCTCGTTCCACTGCAGCCCACGGTAACTCCCCCGCCTTCCTCCTCCTTCCATCGTCGATCTCGACGTCAGAAATTGAAGAACACCGCCCGCGACGGCGGTTCTCCGACCAAAATACGATCTCTTACGTTTATATACAAAACTTCAACATCTCTATGCCAAAACGAAGCTCTCAACCTAAGCAATCTAACCCCTAATATTTAACAAACCAACAATCATTCTAAAAACAACAACGATTATCAAGAAAATTATTATAAACCCTACTATTCAAACTATACTTTACGGGTATCATTTGATGTTATTTCCACTTGTAATCGATTATAACAATCCACAAGAAGCTATATCAAGTATCAATAACAAGCAATAACCCCAGGAATCAAAACGCCTAATTTCGAATATAAACCCTAATTTTCGAATCGAAAATAAAAGCAACCAAATGTAAAATTGATGATATAAACAAAAAATAGAGATCACAAGCTTCAATTTGAATACTCACATGTTTGATTTGGTGAACAGAAACATTATGAAATCTGTGATTGAATTCTTGAGTTGTTCTTCACCAACACTCTAATTTCTTGAATATTCTGATTTTTTTATAATTAATTAATAATAATTAATAGGTAATTAACTATTTATACTAGTAAAAATAATACCCCTAAACAAAATTAAGGGTTTAATTACACATCTAATAAATTATTTGGCCCCAATTTTTATAATTTTTGGGTATTAATTATGAATTTTTAAATATCCAATAAATATAAAATATATGCCAAAAATTTCCAAAAATTGTGAATAATACAAGAATGCAAAGAAAAATGATGTATGATAATTTCATGATCCTACAAAAATAAAATGTCATTTTTGTGGGGTTTTTGACACCCGAAGGGGCCCGAAAAAGTTGTTTTTCGCGAAACAGGTAAATTTGTAAAACGTTTAGATGTTCAGAATATCGATGTGGTATAGGCCATACTTGGAAAAATATGGCCAATGATTTTTTTTGAAATATGGGCTTTTAAAATACTGTTTGGGTTGTACAGATTTTGACATAACACATTTAACTTCTAATAATAACACTCGATAAATACCCGGGTACCTTCGTCTCAGGAACTTCAAGTTCACTATCAGCATTTGCCATGAGAGCATAGTTGACAACCTCATTGGATTATGATGTATCATCACAGTTCTTCTTCTTTGTGATCAAGGCTTGCTTTTTCTCAGCTTTTATCTTTCTGCAATCACTGCAAAATGTCCAACTCCATCACGGTTGTAACATTTGATCTTGTACTTATCAATCTTGCCAGATTTAGACTCCCTTTTATCATATTTCCCGTAGTTATTCATATTAAAGTTTGAAGAACTGGAGCTTCTCCTGGAAAATCTCTTTCCTTTCTTGAAGTCCTTATAAGCCATCTTTCTGAAGCTTTTCACCATCAAAGTAGCCATTTGTAATAGTTTCTCATAATCCCCATGATCACTTACAGAGTCTGAAGAAATATCAGAGTTTGAGTTATCATCAGTAGTTGATGACTCAATATCAGACTTTACAAACATGACCTTTCCTCTTGAATAACCTTTTCTCACATCTCTTTCTCTAGGTTTTTATTCAACCCTAAGCACAACTTTTCTAGTCCTTGACCCTTTTATCTTGCCTCTATGCTCCATCTCCAATTCATGAGTCTTCAACATTCCATAAATCTCATCCAGAGATGTATCTTCAAGATCATAATTGTCTCTTATGGAAGTGACCTTTAAATCCCACTTTTCTCCAAGTGCAAGAAGAAACTTCAAGTTTGAATCTTCTATATCATATTCTTTATCAACAAGTGATTAATCATTCAGCAACTTCTGAAATCTGTCATAGATCTCAGTCAGTGACTCAGCAGCTTTTAAGTCAAAGTGTTTATACTCCTGTGTTAGGATAGTTTTCCTGTTCTTCTTAATAGCACTAGTACCTTGACATTTAACTTCCAAAGTGTCCCAAATTTCTTATGCGGTTTTACATCCAATAAATCTATTGGACATAACAATGTCTAGAGTGCTCTGTAACATATGTCTCACTTTAGCATATTTCAGAATTGATGCTAAATCTTCATGAGTATAGTCCTTCTTGTCTTTGTCAACCATCTTTTCAGTCTCACCACCAACAACAACAACAACAAGTTTCTTGGGCCTGTGTGGAACATCATAAATCCCGTTCAGATATTTAGGATATATGGCTTCCAAGCACATAGCCATCCTAACTTTCAAGATTAGATACTCATTTACTTTCAATATTGGAACTCTTATGGCTTCATATCTACTCATGTTGTTGTTGATTTGAGTTGTGGTTTGTGGTGGTTGTTGTTGAGTTTCTTTGTCTACCATTATTGATTGTTCTATGGATCTTAAACTATTTATGTATCAATAACAGGCTCTGATACCAATTGTTAGGCCTTTAAGTATATTGTAGATGGGGATGAATACAATATTAACAATCAATTCAAATTAAAAATCAATAATCCATAACAATTTTTATATTGATATATAAAAACTGATTACAATACTCTCTCAAAGGATGAACAAATATCCTTAAGAGCTGCTAGGTTTCACAGAATAATAAAACAATTCTCGACACATATAGTGTTAATCTAATATGTTCTTATATACTGTACAGTTACGCAATTAATCTAGTTGATATGCTATACATGAATAAAGAATCCCAATACATATCCGACTATTGATTGCTACAAAGAAGTAAAGTCCTACACCGACATATCTTCTACAAATCAAGTCTTCTAGATAGAATTAATTACTTACTGGAATTTAGCTTTGACAAATGCTGATAGACAAACACTGATATTAAACCCTGATCTGTCAAATATTGAAAAGCTTCATAAACTCTGATATCGTCCAGTAGTAAACTCTGATGGAAAACTCTGATAGTAAACTCTAATATCATCAAATTACATCTAACAACATTTCCAGAGTACCATAAAATATTCCAGTGAAAGTACATTATTTATTGACAGTTAGTGTTTGAAGCAATGAAGTTGCCGCGAGCTTAATAATGAAAGCAATGTTATAATACGAGGGCCTGAGAGTGGAACTAGTCACCTGTGAACCAGATCATTGCACTACACATCAGTGATCCGTGAAAGGAAACTAAGTATTATCTCTAGGAAGATTGTTAATTAAGGATTTATATTGAAGCATAAAGTCATATAAATTGTAAGAATACTCGAATATTTGAATATTGGAAAAGGAAAAGCTTAGAAGACTACGAAGATCAAGGTTAAAAGTTAAAAAACAAGAAGACATCAGTGGATCAAAAATTTAAGAACATTCCTAATGATTTTTGTTGGTTCCAAGACTTAAAATGATAAATAAACTCTATTTTATAGATGTTTATACCTTGATCGCCATCAAGAACTCAAGGAATACAAGGCTAAATGCCACGTCACCATGATTTTTGTTCCTTGTCGCCCTATGGCTACTCCTGTGGCTCCAGTACCATTTGAGATAGATCTTGTTGGCTCCAAGACCTAAAATGTAAATTAAACTCTTACTTAAAGATGTTTACACCTCGGTCGCCATCAAGATCTCAAGGAATGCAAGTTGAAATGCCCAGTCGCCATGGTTCTTGATTCATTTCTTCTCTCATCTCCTTTCTTGGCACCTGTCGACATGTGGAAAGCTAAGGGCTACAAAATTCACTAAGTAAAGCCCTCATGTTGACATGTAGAGTGTAAGTTCGACATCTAGCTTCATGGGGTGCTTAGGTCGACATCTAAGCTTAGAAACATGGAAATTTTTTAAGGTAAAGTGGAAGAAGTCGACATCTAGGTGATGTCATTACCTTGGTCGACTTGTGGAAATCCCAAGGCACTTATGTCGACATGCGAACTTCATTGAAGGCCTCGGAAGGAGTCTAGGTCGACATCTAGGGTGACATCATCCCTAGGTTAATATCTAGAACAGTAACCATGAATTTTTTAAGGCAATGTCGACATCTAGCAATAAAAAAAGAAATGGTTGACTTCTAGAATCTCAAACATCTTCAAGCAACAACTGTTAGGAATATGTGTATTAGTTTGATGATAAGTTAAACAAAACACTTAGGTAGAAATCTAGTGTTTGTAGCCTCAACGGATAAGACCATTTTAGCTATCCGTTGAAGGAGTAGCTTTACTTAGAAATAAGTTTAGTATTGTAGCACATTTCATTCTCTGTATTTAAGTTGTAATTCTTATATGTTGTGGGAAATTATCAGTCATGTTGACTACTAGTGGATATGCAAATAGGAGGGCTAATTGTAAATATTTCATGCCTTGTAATTTTGTATAAGTGAAGTAGTATCAACTGATATTAAAGACCTTCAACGGATGAGAAACAAAGCTTCAACGGATGTCTCTAAAGCTTCAATGGATAACATCCATCAACGGATGAGTGCTTCAACGGATAAAGCTTCAACTGCTAATGCATCAACGGATAAAGCTTCAACGGATAAAGCATCAATGGATGAAAGCTTCAACGGATGCTTAGTTCAATAGCAGTTGATAGTGACAATTCATAAGCTGACAGAGGCACATGGGTTAACAGAGACAAACTGGAATGTGGTAGCCTCTAGGAGGAATGAATAAAATGTAGCATTTCCATTCTGGTGCAAACTAGGAAGTATTCAAAGATTCGCAGCTAAACCTAAATTTTATTGGATAGAGAAATGAAGAAGAAACATGTGAAGAATCTTTTAATTGTATTTTATAGTTTTGTCTTCACTTGTAAACTTGGTGATATATAAACCAAGTAGCAGCTAATAATTAGATGGTGAATTTTCCAGAGCTGTTTAGAAAAATCCAGAGAGAAAATCATATAGTTTGTACTAGGACACAGCTGTGATTTAATTCTTTAAATCACAAATTTTATGAAATGACCCATCTCTGGTGGAACAACAAATCCACCATAAAAGTTTTTAAGTTCTTTGTGTTCTTTTCATTTGTGTTTGAATATATATCTGTCTGTATTAGCTTCAAGCAATTCACACACATCTGTTCACTAAAACACTTAGCCTTAGAAACTGCTCAAAACTTGAAAAAGTTTTGAGATTTACATTCAACCCCCCTTCTGTAAATCTCATTGTTAGTCCACTGGGAATAACAATTGGTATGAAAGCAAGCTCTTAACATACAAAGAGTTTAAAGATCTATTCTGCTAACATCATGAGTAAGAAGGATATTGGTGTAAAGATTCCAATCCTGGAAAGAGATAACTATCATCACTGGAAAGTGAAGATGCATTTACATCTTCTCTCTCAAGATGAAAGCTACATCAACTGCATTGAAAATGGTCCTCACATCCCTCACAAGGTAGCCACAGCTGTTATTGCAACAGTTGCTGTTGGACAGTCTATTCCCAAGCCAAAAGCAGAATGGACTGTTGAAGATATTGAAGAGGTTCACAAGGACAAGAAAGCCATGAACATTCTGTTTAATGGCCTAGGACAAGATATGTTTGACAATGTCATTAACAACCAAACTGCTAAGGAAATTTGGGATACTGTGCAACTTATTTGTGAAGGTACTGAGCAAGTTAGAGAAAACAAAATGCAGCTTCTCATTCAACAGTATGAATATTTTCATTTTGAAGAAGGAGAATCATTGAATGATACCTTCAACAGATTTCAGAAACTGTTGAATAGATTGAAGCTGTATGGCAGAGTGTACCAAGTCAAGGACTCCAATTTAAAATTTCTGAGGTCTCTACCAAATGAATGGAAGCCTATGACTGTTTCTTTAAGAAATTCTCAAGATTATAAGGACTTCACACTTGAAAGATTATATGGAATTTTGAAGACCTATGAACTTGAGATGGATCAAGATGAGCTGTTGGAAAAGGGAAAGAGAAAAGGAGGATCAGTTGCACTTGTAGCTGACAATGAGAAGACTGAAGCCAGGAATAAGGAAAAGACAATGCCAAGTCTCAAAATTGGCACAAGCAAATCAGAATCAAGCAAGGGAATGGAGCAAGTAGCTGAGGATGAAGACAATTCCAGTCAAGATGACTCTGATGATATTGATGAACATATGGCTTTTCTGTCCAGGAGGTTTGCAAAGATGAAATTCAAGAAATATACAAAATTCACTAAGTCAAACAAAAACATGGTGGACAAATCTAAGTTCAAATGTTATAACTGTGGCATTAGTGGATACTTTGCAAATGAGTGCAGGAAGCCAACCTCTGATAAGAAGAAATTTGAGCAAGTTGATTACAAAAAGAAGTATTTTGATTTGCTCAAACAAAAGGAAAGAGCTTTTCTCACTCAAGATGATTGGGCAGCAGATGGAACCAATGAAGATGATATGGAATATGTCAACCTAGCCCTGATGGCTTTCTCATGAAAATGAAACTAGTTCATCAAGCAACCAGGTAATACTACTAACCTCTCTCAGCTTTCTAAAATTGAATACAATGAAGCCATAAATGATATGTCCAATGAATTATATCATTTGCGTGTTTCCCTTAAATCACTAGCTAAAGAAAACACAAGAATCAAAGAGAATAATATGTTTTTAAGTGATAGGAATGTTGTGTTAGAGGATCAGGTAATTGAGCTTGAAAAGATTAAAATTAAATGCTTGACTGTTGAGAATGAACTAGAAGAAGTTGTTAAGAAAGTAGAAATTCTTTCTAAACAGTTAGAAAGTGAGCAAGAGGTAATCAAGGCCTGGAAAACATCTAGGGATGTTAGTGCTCAGATTGTCAAGGTTCAGGGAATTGAATCATTCTGTGAGAATGCCTGGAAGAAAAATAAAAAGGAGTTAGAATTAATTGATGGATTGTCAACGGATGTGGAATCAACGGATGATGAAAGTTATCCGTTGAAGGAAAAAGAGCATCCGTTGAAGGCTCATCAATTAAAACTGGAAAGTGATTATAAAAAGAAAAATCTCAATAAGAAGGTTGGTTCAACTTTCAAGAACTTTGTCAAAGAAGGACCTAGCACATCCAAAGATGCCAGTAAGGTGAATATAGGACACATGACATTAGATCAGTTGAAAAATAGGCTTAAGTTGGTTGAGGATAAAAAGGAAACTAAAAGAAAATCTAATAAAAATGGGAAGGTAGGGACTAACAAACACAACAATTACACACCTGATAAGTATGCTCCTAGAAAAAGCTCTGTGCATTGTAAAAGTGTTAATCATCTATCTGATAACTGCAAATCTGTTAAGAATGCTCCCATGCCTTTAACTCCCTCCATGCCTAACATGTCCATGTCACCTCTGCATTCTAAGCCTGTTATGTCTCGTCAGAATCCTCATGCACATTTTGCAAACATGCCATATGTTAATAATCCTTATTTTACTGCATTTAGTATGCCTCAGATTCCATACAACATGCCTATGTGGAATAATATGTTTGCACAATCCATGCCTTATCAAATTCAACCAAATGTGCTAAATGATTCTGTGACTAACCCTACACCTCAACCAACTACATCTGAGACCAAGGTTGACCCAAAGTTACCTAAGTCAAAAGATGCAGGAAGAATAAAGTCTAGGAAAAAGACTAACAAGGCTGGACCCAAGGAAACTTGGGTACCAAAATCAACTTGATTGATTTTGTTGTGTGCAAGGAAAAGAAGGAATCTATGGTACTTGGACAGTGGTTGTTCAAGACACATGACAGGAAATTTCACCCTGCTCACAGAGTTCAAGGAGAGAGTTGGCCCTAGCATAACCTTTGGAGATGACAGTAAAGGGTTCACTATGGGATATGGCTTGATTTCAAAAGAAAATGTCATCATTGATGAAGTTGCATTAGTTGATGGTCTCAAACACAATCTATTGAGCATCAGTCAACTATGTGACAGAGGGAATACTGTTTCCTTCAATTCTGAAGCCTGTGTTGTCACAAGTAAGAAGGACAACAAAGTGGTTCTAACTGGAGTTAGAAAAGGGAATGTGTACTTAGCTGACTTCAACTCTACATATTCAGAATCAATTACTTGTCTTCTCAGCAAAGCAAATCCATATGAAAGTTGGCTATGGCACAAGAAGCTGTCCCATTTGAATTTCAAGACAATGAATGATCTAGTCAAAAAGGACTTAGTTAGAGGAATCCCTCTAGTGGAATTCACAAGGGATGGACTGTGTAATGCTTGTCAGAAAGGAAAGCAAAAGAAAGCATCATTCAGTAAGAAGCTTGAATCAACAATTGATGAATCATTACAACTGCTACACATGGATCTTTTTGGACCAGTCAATATATTGTCAATTTCAAGGAAAAGATATTTCCTAGTGATTGTAGATGATTTCTCAAAGTTTTCATGGGCTTATTTCCTTGGATCAAAGGATGAAGCTAGTGAAATCATTATCAATTATATCAAGCAAGTCAACAATCATCCAAATTTCAAAGTAAGGAATATCAGGAGTGAGAATGGAACTGAGTTCAAGAATACAACCATGAAGTTATTCTGTGAAGAAAATGGGATCATGCATGAGTTCTCAGCTCCAAGGACTCCACAACAAAATGGTGTGGTGGAAAGGAAGAACAGATCACTAATTGAAGCTGCAAGAACAATGCTTGAAGAGTCAAAACTCCCAACATACTTTTGGGCTGAGGCTGTTAACTGTGCATGTTACACTCAGAATATTTCTCTAATTAATCAGCCAAAAGGCATGACTCCCTATCAATTGTTCAAGAAAAGAAAACTAACTTTAAATTTTCTGCATGTCTTTGGTTACAAATGCTACATTCTAAGGAATCAACCCGATCACAAAGGGAAGTTTGATGCAAAAGTTGAAGAAGGAATATTTGTTGGTTATTCTGCTGGAAAATCATATAGAGTCTACAATCTAAGAACCAACATTGTCATGGAATCTGTGCATGTTGTGTTTGATGATAAAAAGATTGATGGACTAACAGATGAGGGACATCATGAAGGACTTAAATTTGAAAACATTGAGATATATTGTGATGATAGTGAAGATGAGAATGATGGAGAAGGCACCTCGAAAAGAATTCAAAATCTGCCTTCGGATAATGCACAAAATGTTGCATCCATTGAAAGTCATAATTCAGCTTCCGTTGATAGAAGAATTTAGCATCCGTTGAAAGACAAAGTGCATCATCTATTGAAGTTCATAATGAAGCATCCGTTGATCACAGTTTGTCAACGGATAATCATTTCACTTCATCAGTTGATAGAACTCCCAATTCCTTTCAAAGGATCAGCAACTCAGGGGGAGTTTCAACCAATCAACATTCTATCTCACATCATGACAATACTGAGGTAACCTCATCTAGAGCTAATCTACCACCTCAAAGGAAATGGACCAAGAATCACCCTTTTGAACTGATCATTGGTGATGCTACATCTAAAGTACAAACTAGAAGGGCTACTCAAGATGAATGTCTGTATAGTAGCTTTCTATCACAGGAGGAACCTAAGAGAGTGGAAGAAGCTCTATTGGATCCAGATTGGATTTTAGCAATGCAAGAGGAGCTAAACCAATTTGAAAGGAACAAAGTATGGAAGCTGGTACCCAAGCCAAAGAACAAGAGTTCTATTGACACAAAATGGGTATTCAGAAACAAGATGGATGAAAATGGCATTGTCATAAGGAATAAAGACAGATTGGTTGCTAAAGGCTATTCTCAACAAGAGGGAATAGATTTTGATGAGACATTTGCTCCAGTTGCTAGACTTGAAGCCATCAGAATCTTTCTAGCCTATATAGCCCATGCCAATTTCAAGGTCTATCAAATGGATGTCAAGAGTGCATTTCTGAATGGGGAATTGGAGGAAGAAGTTTATGTAAGCCAACCTCTAGGATTTGAAGATCCAAATTTTCCAGACTATGTGTATTATCTGTTGAAAGCACTCTATGGACTAAAGCAAGCACCAAGAGCCTGGTATGAGACTTTGTCAAAATTTCTTCTAGATAATCACTTCATAAGAGGTACTATTGACAAAACTCTTTTCTTTAGAAATGTGAATGGCTCTACAATACTTGTTCAAATTTATGTAGATGATATTATATTTGGTTCTACAGATAATAAGCTTTGTAAAAAGTTTGCTAAGTTAATGCAAAGTAAATATGAAATGAGCATGATGGGAGAGCTAACTTATTTTCTTGGTTTACAAATTAAACAAGTTAGTGGTGGAATTTTCATTAGTCAAACTAAATATATTTATGATCTTTTAAAGAAGTTTGACTTAATGGATTGTTCATCTGCAAAAACTCCCATGGCCACTGCCACCAAGCTTGAATTAAACAAGGCTGAAAAGTCTGTAGACATTTCAAGTTATAGAGGCATGGTTGGCTCACTTTTATATTTAACTGTCAGTAGACCTGATATAATGTTTTCTACATGTCTCTGTGCTAGATTTCAAGCTGACCCTAAAGAGTCTCACTTAGTGGCTATTAAAAGTATTTTCAGATATCTCAAAGGGACTCCAAATCTAGGAATTTGGTACCCTAGAGAGTCTGGTTTTTATCTAATTGGCTATTCAGATGCATATTATGCAGATTGCAAAATAGACAGGAAAAGTACAACTGGCACCTGTCAATTTCTAGGGAATAAGCTCGTATCATGGTTCAGCAAGAAGCAAAATTATGTTTCTACTTCAACAGCTGAAGCTGAATACATTGCTGCTGGTAGTTGCTGTGCATAAATACTATGGATGAGGAATCAACTATTTGACTATGGACTAACTGTTGACAAAATTCCTATATTCTGTAACAACACAAGTGTCATTGCCATTACTGAAAATCCAGTGCAGCATTCAAGAACCAAGCACATCGACATCAAGTACCACTTCATAAGGGAACATGTGATGAAAGGTACAGTGGAACTTCATTTTGTTCCAAGTGAAAAGCAGATTGCAGACATATTTACCAAGCCACTTGATGAATCAACATTCACAAGATTAGTAAGTGAGCTAGGTATGCTTAATTATTCATAAATTCATGTCCTCATTATAATTTGCATTGAAGCCTGAAATAAATTTGTGGCAAGAACAAAGTTGGCTTTAAGTAAAGTTTATTCTATCAATGGATATTCCCTATCCGTTGAAAGCCAAAATTGTTCTATCAACGGATGTTCATTATCCGTTGAAAGACAAATACATTTCTGGTAATTTTATCCTTCAACGGATAAAAACAGTGTTATTCTTCAACGGATAACTATTTACCTCATCAGTTGAAGTGTCACATCAGTTACTTTAAGTGAGTCATAGCCGTTGATTCGTTTACTTAACCATTGATACATATATACACAGTTGTATGTATTTGTATTAAAGGCAGTTTTCAGAATTTCTACAGTTTTCTTTATTCTCAAACTGTTGTAATTTACTTAAAAGTATTATTTAATCATTCTATTTATGTTTTAATATGAAAAAGTATAAAAGCACATTGAATTCTTATTTTCACTTTACGCTTTCTTGCAATTTCTAATCTCTTTCTCTCCCAAAACTCTCAATCTTTTCTCTGCAACCTCTACTCACAACAATGGCACCAGTAGTCAAGATTATGTCTCAGTCTGGATTTGTTTATGAAAAGAACAATTTCGTAGCCTTGGTGGAAAAGAATGAAGCCCACTCAGATTATCACAAGATGATGGACTTCATCAAGAACTGCAAACTAAGCTATGCAATGCTGGAAGCCCCAACTATCTATTGTGAGGTAATTGAGGAGATTTGGACAACTGTAGAGTTCAACTCCACAGATATGACCATTGCTTTCTCTCTCAAAGGTAAGGATTACTGTATTAACTGTGATAATATACAGTCTTGCTTTAAGCTACCTGAAAATAATGCCATGACACCACACACTGATAATGATGTATCTGCTATGTTAGATTACATAGGCTATTCTTTTGATTCAACTAGTTTAGGGAGCATTAGAAGAAAGGGCCTTAGGAAAGAATGGAGTTTTCTTGGAGATGCCTTTATCAAGGTTTTCTCTAGGAAGATTAGCAATTTTGATGCCATAACTTCATCTCTTGTTAATATGCTCTATATGCTAGTTTCTAATGGGTACTTTAATTTTAGCAACTATGTCATGCTAGAATTAGGTTCCAGGTTAGGTAACAAAGCTAATAGACCTCATAACATCTACTATGCTAGATTATTTATGTTATTGGCTAACCATGTTGTTGAAGGTTTGGTCATAACTAATGAGAACAATAAACTCAAATGCTGGGCACAAGAGAAAAGGGTCCTTGCAGACCTTTTGAGAATAAACCTCAACAGCCAGGTGCCATTGGTATATTTACCAATAATGAATGCACCTCAGGTAAGTGAGGTAAATACTTCTGCAACTCCTACTTCTTCCAACCCCATTGTTTCTTTTCCTTCTAGCGTGGAAATGGAATCTGTGTCTTTGTCCCAACAGATTCCTACCAAAGCCACCAAAACTAAAATTCCAAAACACAAGTCAAAGAAAACCACCTCTGTTGTTTCTCAAAAGACAACAGTTGTAACAACTACCATAAACCCTGAAGGGAGTGAACAGGGTGTGAGTGGTGAGGGGAGGGGTGAACATCAAGAAACCCCCCAGCATAAGGTGAGAGAGGTGAGTGGTACCCTAGCCAGCTAAGCCACAGTTTCTCAAAAGACTGTGGTGGTTCAAAAGGAGTCAAACACATCCCTAGTTGCATCCTCCCAAAAGGATGCAGCTATTGAAAATAGTCCCCAACCAGGGACACAGAACAAAAGAGGGAGGGACACTGAAGCCATACATTCACCTATCAAAGCCTTTTCAAGAAGAAAGAAGGATAAAACCCTAGTTTCAATACAGGGGGCACACACTGCATATATACATCCACCTGTATCTTTGCCTTCTCAAATTCAGCTTGATGTGGCTCCAGCAAATGTGGAGTCACAGCCCCATTCTCTCATAATAGACACACATCAATCACCAAATTCTCTATCACCATCTCTAGATGTGGATATGATATTCACATCAATTCCTGATTCTCCCTCTTTAAAACTCAGGGAGGAGCCCCACTCAAATCCTGGTGATCATCATCTTTTAGATGATTTGTTGGATCATCAGCCAATTCTTTCAGACTTAGTTGAAGAATCTGTGTCACCTCACTTAAAATCAATTCACACAGATTCAACAATTATGTCACTTTCAATATCTACATCTTTTCCTTCTTCAACGGATATCTCTCATCCGTTGACAAGTGGTTGCTCTTCGACGGATAAGCTTAACAGCAGTTATCCGTTGATATCATCAGTTTCCACTTCAACGGATCTCCCTATCCATTGATGGTCTCTGCACATATAACTGAATCAATTCCAAGTGTAGAAGACATAGTTACTGTACAAGCACTTCTAGGATTGAGGGAAGGGAGTGATAATTTGAGTGAGAGATTGGGTTGCTCCCAGGCAAAAGGAGAGGTTGAGAGTCAAAATATGCATGTTATTTCTTCCAGCATGGCAAAAGTGAGTGAGGGGAGTGCCACCTTAGTAGGTGAGGGTGAGGGTGTGAGGGTGTGTGTGAGCCAGGGGGAGCCCCTGATGCAAGAATATAGAGAAAATGAGAGAAAAGCAGGTACAGAAGCCATAAGGGTGGATCCAGCCATTGCTAGTGAGTCAATGATTGTGGATGATGCTGAAAAGGGAAGACAATTTCAGCAACATTACAAAGCTGAAATTGATAACATTTCCTTGGATGCTGACACTTTTACTCATCCTGTTTCAGCCTATCAACTGTTGGCTGCTCAGGGTAATGTGGAGGCAGAGCAGACTTTAAACATAGTGCACACTTCAGAATCTCTTCAAAGAGATAAAGCTGCTGTTAATAGGATGCCTTCTCAAGCTGGTGAGCCATCTGAAGAATTTGAAGTAAATTCTAATGATGATGACTATTTCTTTGGATGGGAGCATGAACTTAGGGGGAAATACAGGCCCAAGTTCTGTTCCAAATTTACCTGAATGGGCATGGACAAAGAAATCTACACCAGGACAGTTTGGTGTAGCTTTGGTCAAGCAGGTTATGGCTATTCAAAAGGCCCTTCAGGACACTTCAGATGCTGGTACCAAGGCTATTCTTCAAGCTCATCTAGACTCTCTGCATCTCTTGCAGTTGCAGCACATCAGACATAATTTGAGTGTGGATGAACTCAAAAAGGATATTGTTGATCTGAAATCCTACAATTCTGAGAAGTTGGATTCAGTCATGCCTTATGGTACAATGCAAGATTTGTTGCCGAGATTGAGGAGAGAGTCTGATGCTGACAAGAGGCTGGCCAAGTTGGAAAACAGAGTTCAAGTCATTGAAGACTCTGTGGTCACCATTCTTCAAAATCAACAATCTCAGACAAGTCTACTATTGCAGCTGGCAAAAGCACAAGGCTTGACCCCTATCCTTAATGATAACAAAAAAGGGGAGAATAAAGGGGAAGGGGAAGGAGAGCCATCAACAAAAGTTCAAATATCTAAAGTGCTAGTTTCTGCCATCACCACTTCTCCAACACTTCAAATCAAAGGAAATCTTGATGGAATTGATCTAATCCAGATAGCAGCAGCTGAGATGAAAGTCAAAGAGCAAAGGAGGAGAATTGATGAAAGGATGCAACAAATTTTTGGTTCTACAACTTCAAAATCACAATCTGTAAAGCATAGCACAAAGGTGGAGCCAATCATTATGAATCTCAAGCTAGTAAGGAGGAATAAGGTTGGAGAGACTTCTTCCAAGAATCTGAAACCTATGGTTCTCAAGCCCAACAACAGATCCAACAAGGACTCTACAAAGAACCCTCTAAGCCTTGTTCAGTTGAAAGGTGTGGATTTTCCTCTTCCAAAGCCTGATGAAGACAAGGTTTTGGGTGGTAATATCATGAAGCACAAGGAGACCAAGGATGTGGTTGAAAGAATGAACATGGCTATTATCTTTAGAGAGGGAAAGAGTATCTGTGTGATACAAGGTTGAAAGAAGAAGCTAAAAAGTTAAAGGCTGACAAAAGAGCATAAGCAAAGCTTGAAAAATAGCTAAAGTCAAGTCAAGCTGAAGAAAAGAAAGAAATTGAATACAAGGGTGAAGATGTAGGTATGGGGGACATGCTTAGTGATGATGTGGAGGAAAGAAGTAAGGAAAGAAAGGAATGACAGAAAGGGAACAGGAAGAAGGCCAATACAAAAAGGAAGATTGTAGATGAAACTGAAGAAACCCAATCAAAATCCAAACCACTACCTTCTATTCCTGAACCCATTGTGCCTAATCCCTTCATAAATATCCATGGTGAAACAATCACTCCTAAGGAGGAACCAAATTGGGACACCATCAAATTGCCCACTTTCTTAACCACTTCTCCACCATCAAGAAACATAAAAGAAAAATCAAATCAACACCTCCTCTAACCTCAATCAAATTCACTCAGAAGCCTAAGCCTAAGCCACAAGCCCCAAAGGATGATTATGTTCACATTTGTGACATAAAGGAATTTACAGACATTGAACTCTATCTGGATGAGCTGGAGGAAGTAAGGGGAATAGATGCCTAAAGACAGCTTCCAGAAAGACTAGTGTTCAAATATAAAGGAAGTGGGGAAAGGACTTGGCCTCTTTACAGAATTCTGAATGAAGGCTATTCTACCTTGGTTAGAGTCTACTCAGCTATAAAAAGGGATTCTGGCTTTACCAGGACTGCCAAAACTGAGATTCTCAACAAGATTGCCAGCATAAGGAAAACTTGGTGGGATCCTAATGCCTTGCCTAGAACATTACTCATCCCAGAGAGGAATTACAGTTCATAAATAACCTCATTGGTTGATGGAGTTCAGAGACAATAAAGGAGTCAGAAGATTTTTCAGACTTGAAGATCAACTCAAGATTGCCAGTAATGAAACTCTCAAGGATATGCAATCTAAGTTGGACATCAATGAAGAAGATGAAGCTGCATTCTACAGACAAATCCAACTCCAAATAGAGAAGAATGACAGGAGGCTAGGGAAGAAAACAAAAGAATCAAAGGAAAAGAAATTAATCTACTCAGGCTAAAGGAGCACCTTTGGAAACAATGTAATTCTTCAATTTTATCTCAGTATACACATTTTTGCAGCATTTTGAATTTCTACTTTATTTCAGTTCATATATTTGATAAGTGTTTTGTTATCATCAAGTTAAACCCAAATTTATGCCTACAGTTCTAGTAGACATAAATAGGGGGGGGATTGTTAGGAATATGTGTATTAGTTTGATGATAAGTTAAACAAAACACTTAGGTAGAAATCTAGTGTTTGTAGCCTCAACGGATAAGACCATTTTGGATATCCGTTGAAGGAGTAGCTTTACTTAGAAATAAGTTTAGTATTGTAGCACATTTCATTCTCTGTATTTAAGTTGTAATTCTTAGATATTGTGGGAAATTATCAGTCATGTTGACTTCTAATGGATATGCAAATAGGAGGGCTAATTGTAAATATTTCATGCCTTGTAATTTTGTATAAGTGAAGTAGTATCAACTGATATTAAAGACCTTCAACGGATGAGAAACAAAGCTTCAACGGATGTCTCTAAAGCTTCAACGGATAACATCCATCAACGGATGAGTGCTTCAACGGATAAAGCTTCAACGGCTAATGCATCAACGGATAAAGCTTCAACGGATAAATCATTAATGGATGAAAGCTTCAACAGATGCTTAGTTCAATAGCAGTTGATAGTGACAATTCATAAGCTGACAGAGGCACATGGGTTGACAGAGACAAACTGGATGTGGCAGCCTCTAGGAGGAATCAAGAAAATGCAGCATTTCCATTCTGGTGCAAACTAGGAAGTATTCAGAGATTCACAGTTAAACCTAAATTGCATTGGATAGAGAAATGAAGAAGAAACATGTGAAGAATCTTTTAATTGTATTTTACAGTTTTGTCTTCACTTGTAAACTTGGTGATATATAAACCAAGTAGCAACTAGTAATTAGATGGTGAATTTTCCAGAGCTGTTTAGAAAAATCCAGAGAGAAAATCATCTAGTTTGTACTAGGATGCAGCTGTGATTTAATTCTTTAAATCACAGATTTTGTGAAATAACCCATCTCTGGTGGAACAACAAATTCACCAGAAAAGTTTTTAAGTTCTTTGTGTTCTTTACATTTGTGTTTGAATATATATCTGTCTATATTAGCTTCAAGCAATTCACACACATCCGTTCACTAAAACACTTAGCCTTAGAAACTGCTCAAAACTTGAAAAAGTTTTGAGATTTAAATTCAACCCCCTTCTGTAAATCTCATTGTTAGTCCACTGGGAATAACAACTTTATTAGTTAAAATCAATTTGAATACTTGGCTCCCATTTGACCACATATTAAAGTTGGTTTCAAATCTACACTAAAGAAACAGAGCATATTAATTTACTTGGTAATTATGTCCTTCTTCTTTCTCACCAGGAGGAAACTAGACAAGAAATAAAGATACACAAAGAAGCTCAAACTCATTGTTTATCCATTAATATTCACATCGGAGAAATGTTGTATTGCCCTTTTTTACTCTTGTATATTTTTATAAGCATTATATTCGTTATCCGGTAAATAAATCCTTGGACAAAGAAATTTATACAACATTGTATAGGATTTAATTTGTTGATCTTTGTAGAGCCAAGAACATTGTTGTTCTTGGATTGTAGTCGGTTAATTTATTGATCGGAGTATAGCAACACCCTTGAGGATTTATATATGAATATATATTTTCACGAAATCAAGTGTTCTTCATTATAATGTCCCAATCACTATTCACCTCAAGAACACGGAACCACTAACCAAACACTAAATTATTTATCCGTAAAAGTTTCGAAAGAATTATTTTAATTTAGTGAGTATTGTACTAAATCCCCCTTCTACGATATTTAGAGACTGATAAGTGGATTTTATATCTACTTGGAACGCTTCATTACAAGCTTAAGTTGGTATTTTGGACTCAAGTTATTGGTATTTTTGATATGTTTTTGTGTTATTGCATTTCAGGCATTAGTTAAATGAAGAAAGAAGCTTTTAAAATAAATATAATGAAAAGAGATCAGAAGTGGAAGCCTATGACATTCTCAAGTTGTATAGAATCTCGTTAGCTTCGCGTGGGTAGTTGAATCGCCTAATTCTGACGAGCAGAACTTAAGATACGACCAAAAGAAGAATTGTCAGAAAATTTCTAGAAGGCCAGTGCGGCCGCGCCAGGACCAGAGTGCCCGCGCTCCAGATATCACTATTCCAGCGCGGCCGTGGCCGAAAGTAGCGCGCCCGCGCCCTGTTTCCGCACCAGAATCCTGATTTTAGTCGAAATTGAAGATTTTGAGAGTTCTGGTCATCCTGGAGCCTATATATTTCAATAAAAAATGTTTTTAACAACATGGAGCCAAGGGAGAGCAATACGAAGACCTAGAAGAGCACAAGACAGCTACGGAGAAGAAGACTTTCATATTCTTCAATATAGTTGATACTTTGGATGCTTGTTTTCGATTTGTCTTTGAAACCTAGTACTCTAGTATTGTTTATTATTATGTTTTCATTGGAACCCATGGTGACGATGAGTTCGATTATGAACTAATCGTTATCGTGGGGTTCTAACAGATTTACTTATGGATTTCTATAGTTAATTTGATTCATTATCTTGGTGTGTGGTGATTGATTGATATCCTAGTATTTGTTATATTTATTCGTCTTATGTGCGTAGATAACATATAAGATAGCGTGTTGATCTCTATTGAAGCGAAAGTGAATATAGAGGTTTAGAACTTGCCATGCTAGCATAGGTTCATGTATTTATTACGCATGATTCGTAGGTAATTTTAACCATCTTACTTGCCCTATGTAATCACGATAGATAACTTGTGCATTAAACCTTTATGCTGTCAAATTCTATAGACATATAGGGTCTCAACATAATTGATGTCTATTCAGCTTCTATCTCTTTTGTGGATGTCTGGTAGTCGGGTATTCGTACAACGAAAGTTGGCGTTTACTAGTTTCGTGTTATCTGATTAGTTGTCATCACCATCATATGCTAAGGTTAAGAACAATGACTTTGAATGAAGTAGTAATGAAGTCCCATATTTGCCTCATGTAGTTAAATCAACCTTTTAATCTCTTAGTTATTTTGTATGTTAGTTTACATCTTAGTTATAAATCTCTCAACATGTTATTGTCTTAGCATTGAACGATAGCCATACCATTGTTGCGTAAGTGCATAAATTGAAGTTAACCTAAACCAGTCTACGTGGGAACAAATCTGACTGATATCTTATACTACTTGCGAACACGTATACTTGCGTGTAATTTTAGCGCGTGTTTTCGCCTAAACAAATTTTTGGCGCCGCTGCCGGGGAATCGGTGTTAATTTTTAGTTTATGTGCTTGAAATCAGTGGTCGTTAAAGTTCATTGACTCGGATTCTTTTACTTTCACAGTTTACTTGTTTGTGTTTCAGGTACTCATTACAACGGCAGATCCAGCAACACCAACAAAAGCGTTGATGGATTTTTTCTCAACCCGAGATCAACGACATTCAATCTAGCATTTTCAGGCCAACGATCGCATCTAATACCTTTGAGATGAAACCTGGCATAATTCAGATGGTACAGAATTCAGTCCAGTTTGGGGGTTCGCCAAAGGAAGATCCAAATATGCACATTAAGGATTTCATCAAGATCTGCGACACCTTCAAGTTCAACAATGTTTCTAAAGATGCTATAAAGCTGAGGCTTTTTGTGCCGGCCTCAACCCCGAGGTCAGGAGTTGACCTCACTAACAATAACAATAAAAAACATAATGTAATCCATTTCAATGATAAAATATAAATACGACCCCTCTACCAAGATCTTTTCCGGGTTTAAGTATGAGTTAGGCTACACAACTATCACAGACCAATTTACCTTATACAACCCTGACAACTAACTTAATACAACAACTCAACAGACCACATCTGGTCTGAACATAAATACCTCATAGGAGCCTGGCACGGAAGGAAATGGAACTCTGCCCGACTACGACGGAAGGATCTCCTAAGCATCTGCAATACATATATATAACATTTTGTAAGGGTAAGCAATCAGTTGCTCAGCAGTACCACTATATGAACAACAAGTAAAACAATTTTTGATAAAACAATTATCGGAACAGAAATTATAACTTGTTACAAAACAAGTAAAAATATATATAAACTGGATATCAACAACTAGCATGCTCTGTAAAACAATAACATCAGTTGTTTGTTGTGTACAAATACCAGAGTTCAATTTTAGCATGCTATTTTCATTTCAAATCCATTGTATAAGTTACTTGTTCCGTTACGGGAACCACAAAACTAAATCAGATATGTAATGGATATGTGAAGACAGATGATCAGGCTATCAACACCAGACGGCTCCATCTGCCATCCCATAAACCTGTTCCGGAACTCAGAGACTAACTAGGTCTCTGGCCTGCTGGACTAATGGGTTATGTAATGCGTGCAACCGAATTAGCCTCTTATGCAACCTCAATAGGCCACTCTGGCCCCTATGTATCCAATATCTGATCGTTTTATCCATTTTTCAAAATCACTTTTACCTATCTCTTGTTAAAACAGTTCTGTCACAACACATTATTCAAAACCTCTTTTCCAATTCAATCACATTTTAGAGATTGGTACTTTCAAAAGTTACTTCTCCCAAAAACATATTTTAAACAATATTTTCAAATACAAGGGATACGTAACTTAAAACATTTATATTCGTTTACGAGAATAAACAAATAGCTATTCATATATATTGAACTATAAAAATATTGTCAGGGGTACTTGTCTTGCAGAGCTATACAACTATTACTGACTGATTTTGGACTGATTCGGACGTTCGGGCTTTATCACCTAATTAGTAGACTATCCTGGATCCGACTTCAAGGCTCGGGTCCTTCCCTTGGAACCTCGCTACGCATGTCGACTGATCATTTGGTTAACTTTAGTCCAACGTCAACTTTCAGGCCTTCCGATTAGAACCTACAGAGTCGAACTACTCTATATTAGACAACCAGTTAAGCTTGACATATCCTCACTAACACTTCTACCCAAACGATAACAATTCCCGACGCGTAAGTACGTATTATTATAATTCACATAATAATTAGGGTTCATGCATTCACAACTTGGTTTGATAATCTTTTGGGAAAATACACACATTCGTCGTCTCGTCAAAATAGGGTTGTCAAATATTTGCAAAAATGTTTTACCATGATCCGCAGATTAGATTTCGTAAAATAATTATTTATAATTATACAAGTATACACATTCGACTGGTGTTTCCAACAATCATAAGATACGTTCCCGAATTTTTGAATTTAATTTTCCGAAAATCGGGCAGCGTCTCCTTTGTTTATCGGCTTACCCGTCGAAACATAATCGATGTCAAATCCCAATCATAATCACAAATTAATTTGATCAAAACCCAACAATTACAACTCACAATCCAATTAACGATACACTTTTAAAAATATTTAATTATTTATTTTATAATTTAGGACTCAGAATAATTCATCACGGTCCACCGGCGGCTCGCCGAGACTCATCGTTGACGGCGGTAAAATTTATTAGTGCCTGATAATGTTCGGGTTTCCAAATAAACTCTACCGATAAAATTAATAATAATCTCATAAAAAATAATTCAAATAATTACAAAAATTCATTCGAGTTTTTGCTAAACTAATTCGAATAGATACAATAAATATTCATTCGAATTTTAAGAAAGATTCTCGAATAAACAAACAAAAATTATTCGAATAATTTAATCAAAACATCTGAATAATCAGAATTTTCAGAAGTAATAAAAACAATCAACTTCAACCGGGAACACACACGCGCGTGTACCACCGCAGGAACAAGCAGCCGAAAACGCTGCACCTGGCCAGAAAATCAACCAGAGAAGAAGAAACACAAAACGACCACCATCGTACACATAGGGAAATGCATATACACATACGGGTATATATAATCAAATAAAAAGATTAACCGAAACCACCAAGTCTTGCCGGAGGTAAACGGCGGCTCACCGGAAATGGAAAACAGGAAGCAGCCGCGAATCGAAGCAGGTCAAACAAAGATGAAGCCAAAAGAGAGCCAACATAAGAGAGAGATTAAGAGCTCAGAGAGAGAGAGAGAGAGCACCAAGATCGAGCCCCCCTCGCCTACAATCCCCTGCTATGTTTATTTTTTTTTTCTAAACTGAAAAGCCCAGCAACTAATACGTGGATGCAAAAGTATAAGAATTTGACACGTAGCAAAAAGGATAAGTATAACCTTCTGGCAGCCCGATGTCGATTCATTTTTCGCGATTTAATAAACAATTCGCGGGTGAATATAAATCGAAAGATTACCAAAATAATTTTAAAACTTCCGGAATATTAATAAAACAAAATTTCCATAATTTTTAAAGTGTTTTTGAACCGTGCAATATATATTTTATTTAACGATTTAGCGAACGAACATGCGGGTGAATTTAATACCAAAAATTCCTAAATTAATTTTAAATTTTTTGAATTATTCTAAACTTAATAAAATACGAGTTTCATAATTTTTTGAAACTTTTCTGGATTTAATATCGAATTTAACAATAAGTATACCAAATAAATCACATGGGAATAATAATTAATAAAATAAATTTTCATAATTTCTAAAAATCTCTAAAAATACATATTGAAATTATAAAATACTCAAAATAATTTTAGAAATAATTTCTAATTTTATAAAATTAAAACTGTAATTAAATCACTAATAATTATTAAATTTATCCACAAAACACGATAATGATAACTAATATCACTTATTATGAAGTAATATCGCACATACATCCATAATGAATACAACACATAGCTGACAACAGTAACACATTTTTATTTACTCAATAATTCAATAATTATACATTTTCATTATGCGAAAATATACGAGTCGTTATATCTTTCCCCCCATAAAAAAATTATGTCCTTAGAACCTGAACTAATCAACAAGTGAGGATATTTGTCAAGCATATCTAACTCTAACTCTCAAGAAGACTCTTCTATCCAGGGATTTCTCTAATTACTTTATTTATGAATATCTTATTCCTAAGGACTCGCTGTATACGATCTAAAATCTAGATTGACTCATACATATTGCCTTGGTACCCATCGAGGGTATATTCTTTTGACATAAAGACGCAAAACACACTACAGGTATGCTGTAGCTTTGGAAACATCGCTATCTCATAGGCGAATTAATTGGGTTTCTTAATACTTCAAATGGTCCGATATAGTTAGGACTCAGCTTGTCCGAACCTGACTAATCCTTTTTCAAGATGATATTTCGAACAACACCAACAATCTTATTTCTCTATCAATATATTCTCAATACAAGTCCACGCTCTTTCTTTATTTATCATGAGCTGCTGTTAACCTTGTCCAGATTAATATCTCTACATCCTGGGTTTGCTGAACTAATTCAGCACTTACAACTTCTTTCCTCCAACTTCATTTCGATAAAACGGGGATATATGCTTACATTCATACAAGACTCCGCAAGATAGCATCCTTATACAAAATGATTATTATTATTTTAAGAAAATTCAATTAATGGTAAATGATCATCCCAGTTCTTTTAAAATCCAGAGCACATGCTCTCAATATATCCACTATCATTTAAATTGTCTTTCTACTTGGACCATACATTCGAGAATGACAGGTGGTATTTATCTTCTATTTAGTTCCCAGATATTCCTGATCACCCAAAAGTTTTGCTTCAACTTTAGTATATTTTAGTGTGTCTTTTGGGTGGATATCAAATTTGAAATCACGGGTTTCTCGCTAAATTTTCACTCTTTAGCTCAGTCACATTGGATTTTCATATCTTCGAGGAAACCTGATCATACCTTTATTACTTCTTTGAGTATAATTTCTCATCCAGCCAAACTGTCCAACCATTTGATTCACAACCTCTTCTTAGCAATTTCTGATTCTTTTCATCACCCCTGGTGGAAAAGTGATCTCATACAATTGCTTATTACTACCTTCTAGCACCCGAACCTCAATTTCCAACTTTTCCGATTCTTTTACCAACTCCTCCACAATCTTAATGATATTCAATCTTTCTTTTCAACTCAAGGCATCTATCACTGAATGGACCTTGCTTGGGCGGTAATTAATAGAATGATCGCAGTCCTTAATCAGTTCATACTTGAAACCATAGAACATAGTTGCTGCTTTTCGACCCTTCACAGAGAAATCTTCAGGTGTTCAATTTGGTCTTTTTTCGGCTTAAATGGATGAGGATGTTATCAATAAATATAACTACACTATCCAAATACTCCTTATACTCTATGTTCATTAAATCCTTATAGGTGACTGGGGCATTTTCTAGTCCAAATAACTTTACCAGAAACTCGTAATGTCCATATCTCGTTTTACGCGCAGTCTTTGATCCTCCGGCTTAACCTTTAACTACGGGTAGCTTGATATTAAGTCGCTCTTCAAATAATACCACATTCGTTTAATTAGGTCACATAAGTAATCAGTTTTAAATAAGGATTATTTATTCTTACTCGTCATCTTGTTAAATTTCTGATAATAGGTACATAATCTCATAATTTCGTCTCTCTTTTCGCATAACCTCACTAGTACACTCCATGGAGATATATCTGGTATGATCACCTCCCTTTTTCAATAACTTATGTAGTTACCTAACTAATTCTTTCCTTTCCACTGGCCTCTGGAGAGACTCCAGGGCATTCATTTATTACTCGAACTTCTTCTAGCTTAAGTACTTTCTTCTTCATATCTTCTCATATGGTGGATCTACCTTATATTCTTGGCTTATTAACTCCTTTTCTCGCATGATTGGAAGAACTTCTTATCTTGCTTCTGCCCTTAGAAACTTACTTTACTATTGGCTTCTGTACACTTTATAATTCACTTATTCTGAAAATCAATCTTTTCCTTATGACGGGACTACCAATCCGTTACTCAAATCATATTGAACTCTTCTAGCTCGAAGGGTGTTAGATTAGCTGCAACTACGTCCGAGTCCTAGGAGTTCGATCTCTTGGTCACTTTAAAGGTTCTGCCTCAAGCTGTGCTGGATGTTGGCCCTTGGGATGTAGTACCTTGAGTAGCCGTTCCACAGCTCCTCACCATATGTCCAACCTTTCTACAATTATAACAAGTAACTTCTGGATTTTCTGGCTTGCATTCCGACACATAGTGCACGAAGCACTAGGTCTCCTACCACACGCCTTACAATCCCTTGCCGACTTGACTGTCTGGGATGCGGTGGTAGAAACGGAAGTAGCACTAGGTCTAGCCTGGGAGAACCTCTGTCTCTTGAACCTCTGTCTGAACATAAATACGTCAGAGGAGCCTGGCATTGAAGGAACTGGAACTCTGCCCAACTACGAAGGAAGGATCTCCTAAGCATCTGCAATACATATATACAAAAAATTCTGCAAGGGTGAGCAATCAATTGCTCAGCAGTACCACTATATGAATAACAAGTAAAATAACTTATGATAAAACAATTATCGGAACATAAATTATAACTTGTTACAAAATAAGTAAAAACATATATAAACTGGATATCAAAAACTAGCATGCTCTGTAAAACAATAACATCAGTTGTGTGTTGTGTACAAAATTTTAACATGCTTTTTTCATTTCTAATCCCCTGTATAAGTTACTTGTTCCGTTAAGGGAACCACAAAACCAAATCAGATACATATTGGATATGTGAAGACAGCTGATCATGCTATCAATACTAGAGGGGTCCATCTGCCATCCGATAAACCTGTTCCAGAACTCAGAGACTAGCTAGGTCTCTAACCTGCTGAACTAATCGGTTATGTAATGCGCGCAACCGAATTACCCTCTTACGCAACCTTAATAGGCTACTATGGCCCCTATATATCTAATATCTGATCGTTTTATCCAGTTCTTAAAATCACTTTTACCTATCTCTTGTTAAAACAGTTTTGTCACAACACATCATTCAAAACCACTTTTCCATTTCAATCACATTTTAGAGATAGGTACTTTCAGAAGTTACTTTTACCCATAACATATTTTAAACAACATTTTCAAATACAGGGGATACGTAACTTAAAACATTTCTATTCCATTAAGAGAATAAAACAACAGCTATTTATATATACTGAACAATAAAAGTATGGTTAGGGGTACTTGCCTTGCAGAGCTTTACAACTATCACTGACTGAATTTGGTTTGACTCGGACGTTCGGGCTTTATCACCTAATTAATAGACTATCCTGGATCCGACTTCAACGCTCAGGTCCTTTGCTTGGAACCTTGCTATGCTTTTCAACTTATCACTAGGTTAACTTTAGTCCAACGTCAACTTTCAGGCCTTCCGATTAGAACCTACAGAGTCGAACTACTCTATATTAGACAACCAGTTAAGCTTGGCATATCCTCACTAACACTTCTACCCAAACGATAACAATTCCCGACGCGTAAGTACGTATTATTATAATTCACTTAATAATTAGGGTTCATGCATTCACAACTTGGTTTGATAATCTTTTGGGAAAATACATACATTCGTCGTCTCGTCAAAATAGGGTTGTCAAATATTTGCAAAAATGTTTTACCATGATCCGCAGATTAGATTTCGTAAAATAATTATTTATAATTATACAAGTATACACATTCGACTGGTGTTTCCAACAATCATAAGATACGTTCCCGAATTTTTGAATTTAATTTTCCGAAAATCGGGCAGCGTCTCCTTTGTTTATCGGCTTACCCGTCGAAACATAATCGATGTCAAATCCCAATCATAATCACAAATTAATTTGATCAAAACCCAACAATTACAACTCACAATCCAATTAACGATACACTTTTAAAAATATTTAATTATTTATTTTATAATTTAGGACTCAGAATAATTCATCACGGTCCACCGGCGGCTCGCCGAGACTCATCGTTGACGGCGGTAAAATTTATTAGTGCCTGATAATGTTCGGGTTTCCAAATAAACTCTACCGATAAAATTAATAATAATCTCATAAAAAATAATTCAAATAATTACAAAAATTCATTCGAGTTTTTGCTAAACTAATTCGAATAGATACAATAAATATTCATTCGAATTTTAAGAAAGATTCTCGAATAAACCAACAAAAATTATTCGAATAATTTAATCAAAATATCTGAATAATCAGAATTTTCAGAAGTAATAAAAAAAATCAACTTCAACCGGGAACACACACGCGCGTGTACCACCGCAGGAACAAGCAGCCGAAAACGCTGCACCTGGCTGGAAAATCAACCAGAGAAGAAGAAACACAAAACGACCACCATCGTACACATAGGGAAATGCATATACACATACGGGTATATATAATCAAACAAAAAGATTAACCGAAACCACCAAGTCTTGCCGGAGGTAAACGGCGGCTCACCGGAAATGGAAAATAGGAAGCAGCCGCGAATCGAAGCAGGTCAAACAAAGATGAAGCCAAAAGAGAGCCAACATAAGAGAGAGATTAAGAGCTCAGAAAGAGAGAGAGAGAGAGAGAGAGAGAGAGAGAGAGAGAGAGAGCACCAAGATCGATCCCCCCTCGCCTACAATCCCCTGCTATGTTTATTTTTTTTTCTAAACTGAAAAGCCCAGCAACTAACACGTGGATGCAAAAGTATAAGAATTTGACACGTAGCAAAAAGGATAAGTATAACCTTCTGGCAGCCCGATGTCGATTCATTTTTCGCGATTTAATAAACAATTCGCGGGTGAATATAAATCGAAAGATTACCAAAATAATTTTAAAACTTCCGAAATATTAATAAAACAAAGTTTCCATAATTTTTAAAGTGTTTTTGAACCGTGCAATATATATTTTATTTAACGATTTAGCGAACGAACATGCGGGTGAATTTAATACCAAAAATTCCCAAATTAATTTTAAATTTTTTGAATTATTCTAAACTTAATAAAATACGAGTTTCATAATTTTTTGAAACTTTTCTGGATTTAATATCGAATTTAACAATAAGTATACCAAATAAATCACATGGGAATAATAATTAATAAAATAAATTTTCATAATTTCTAAAAATCTCTAAAAATACATATTGAAATTATAAAATACTCAAAATAATTTTAGAAATAATTTCTAATTTTATAAAATTAAAACTGTAATTAAATCATTAATAATTATTAAATTTATCCACAAAACACGATAATGATAACTAAAATCACTTATTATGAAGTAATATCGCACATACATCCATAATGAATACAACACATAGCTGACAACAGTAACACATTTTTATTTACTCAATAATTCAATAATTATACATTTTCATTATGCGAAAATATACGAGTCGTTATATCTTTCCCCCCTTAAAAAAATTATGTCCTCAGAACCTGAACTAATCAACAAGTGAGGATATTTGTCAAGCATATCTAACTCTAACTCTCAAGAAGACTCTTCTATCCAGGGATTTGTCTAATTACTTTATTTATGAATATCTTATTCCTAAGGACTCGCTGTATATGATCTAGAATCTAGATTGACTCATACATATTGCCTTGGTACCCATCGAGGGTATATTCTTTTGACATAAAGACGCAAAACACACTACAGGTATGCTGTAGCTTTGGAAACATCGCTATCTCATAGGCGAATTAATTGGGTTTCTTAATACTTCAAATGGTCCGATATAGTTAGGACTCAGCTTGTCCGAACCTGACTAATCCTTTTTCAATATGACATTTCGAACAACACCAACAATCTTATTTCTCTATCATAATATTCTCAATACAAGTCCACGCTCTTTCTTTATATATCATGAGCTGCTGTTAACCTTGTCCAGATTAATATCTCTACATCATGGGTTTGCTGAACTAATTCAGCACTTACAACTTCTTTCCTCCAACTTCATTTCGATAAAACGGGGATATATGCTTACATTCATACAAGACTCCGCAAGATAGCATCCTTATACAAAATGATTATTATTGTTTTAAGAAAATTCAATTAATGGCAAATGATCATCCCAGTTCTTTTAAAATCTAGAGCACATACTCTCAATATATCCACTATCATTTAAATTGTCTTTCTACTTGGACCATACATTCGAGAATGACAGGTGGTATTTATCTTCTATTTAGTTCCCAGATATTCCTGATCACCCAAAAGTTTTGCTTCAACTTTAGTACATTTTAGTGTGTTTTTTGGGTGGATATCAAATTTGAAATCACGGGTTTCTCGCTAAATTTTCACTCTTTAGCTCAGTCACATTGGAAATTCATATCTTCGAGGAAACCTGATCATACCTTTATTACTTCTTTGAGTATAATTTCTCATCCAGCCAAACTGTCCAACCATTTGATTCACAACCTCTTCTTAGCAATTCCTGATTCTTTTCATCACCCCTGGTGGAAAAGTGATCTCATACAATTGCTTATTACTACCTTCTAGCACCCGAACCTCAATTTCCAACTTTTCCGATTCTTTTACCAACTCCTCCACAATCTTAATGATATTCAATCTTTCTTTTCAACTCAAGGCATCTATCACTGAATGGACCTTGCTTGGGCGGTAATTAATAGAATGATCGCAGTCCTTAATCAGTTCATACTTGAAAACATAGAACATAGTTGCTGCTTTTCGACCCTTCACAGAGAAATCTTCAGGTGTTCAATTTGGTCTTTTTCGGCTTAAATGGATGAGGATGTTATCAATAAATATAATTACACTATCCAAATACTCCTTATACTCTATTTTCATTAAATCCTTATAGGTGATTGGGGCATTTTCTAGTCCAAATACCTTTACCAGAAACTCGCAATGTCCATATCTCGTTTTACGCGCAGTCTTTGATCCTCAGGCTTAACCTTTAACTAAGGGTAGCTTGATATTAAGTCGCTCTTCAAATAATACCACATGCGTTTAATTAGGTCACATAAGTAACCAGTTTTAAATAAGGATTATTTATTCTTACTCGTCATCTTGTTAAATTTCTGATAATAGGTACATAATCTCATAATTTCGTCTCTCTTTTCGCATAACCTCACTAGTACACTCCATGGAGATATATCCGGTATGATCACCTCCCCTTTTCAATAACTTATGTAGTTACCTAACTAATTCTTTCCTTTCCACTGGCCTCTGGAGAGACTCCAGGGCATTCATTTATTACTCGAACTTCTTCCAGCTTAAGTACTTTCTTCTTCATATCTTCTCATATGGTGGATCTACCTTATATTCTTGGCTTATTAACTCCTTTTCTCGCATGATTGGAAGAACTTCTTATCTTGCTTCTGCCCTTAGAAACTTACTTTACTATTGGCTTCTGTACACTTTATAATTCACTTCTTCTGAAAATCAATCTTTTCCTTATGACGGGACTACCAATCCGTTACTCAAATCATATTGAACTCTTCTAGCTCGAAGGGTGTCAGATTAGCTGCAACTACGTCCGAGTCCTAGGAGTTCGATCTCTTGGTCACTTTAAAGGTTCTGCCTCCAGCTGTGCTGGATGTTGGCCCTTGGGATGTAGTACCTTGAGTAGCCGTTCCACAGCTCCTCACCATATGTCCAACCTTTCTACAATTATAACAAGTAACTTCTGGATTTTCTGGCTTGCATTCCGACACATAGTGCACGAAGCACTAGGTCTCCTACCACAGGCCTTACAATCCCCTGCCGACTTGACTGTCTGGGATGCGGTGGTAGAAACGGAAGTAGCACTAGGTCTAGCCTGGGAGAACCTCTGTCTCTTGAACCTCTGTCTGAACATAAATACGTCAGAGGAGCCTGGCATGGAAGGAACTGGAACTCTGCCCAACTACGAAGGAAGGATCTCCTAAGCATCTGCAATACATATATACAAAAAATTCTGCAAGGGTGAGCAATCAATTGCTCAGCAGTACCACTATATGAATAACAAGTAAAATAACTTATGATAAAACAATTATCGGAACATAAATTATAACTTGTTACAAAATAAGTAAAAACATATATAAACTGGATATCAAAAACTAGCATGCTCTGTAAAACAATAACATCAGTTGTGTGTTGTGTACAAAATTTTAACATGCTTTTTTCATTTCTAATCCCCTGTATAAGTTACTTGTTCCGTTAAGGGAACCACAAAACCAAATCAGATACATATTGGATATGTGAAGACAGCTGATCAGGCTATCAATACTAGAGGGGTCCATCTGCCATCCGATAAACCTGTTCCAGAACTCAGAGACTAGCTAGGTCTCTAACCTGCTGAACTAATCGGTTATGTAATGCGCGCAACCGAATTAGCCTCTTACGCAACCTTAATAGGCTACTATGGCCCCTATATATCTAATATCTGATCGTTTTATCCAGTTCTTAAAATCACTTTTACCTATCTCTTGTTAAAACAGTTTTGTCACAACACATCATTCAAAACCACTTTTCCATTTCAATCACATTTTAGAGATAGGTACTTTCAGAAGTTACTTTTCCCCATAACATATTTTAAACAACATTTTCAAATACAGGGGATACGTAACTTAAAACATTTCTATTCCATTAAGAGAATAAAACAACAACTATTTATATATACTGAACAATAAAAGTATGGTTAGGGGTACTTGCCTTGCAGAGCTTTACTACTATCACTGACTGATTTTGGTTTGACTCGGACGTTCGGGCTTTATCACCTAATTAATAGACTATCCTGGATCCGACTTCAACGCTCAGGTCCTTTGCTTGGAACCTTGCTACGCTTTTCAACTTATCACTAGGTAAACTTTAGTCCAACGTCAACTTTCAGGCCTTCCGATTAGAACCTACAGAGTCGAACTACTCTATATTAGACAACCAGTTATGCTTGACATATCCTCACTAACACTTCTACCCAAATGATAACAATTCCCAACGCGTAAGTACATATTATTATAATTCACATAACAATTAGGGTTCATGCATTCACAACTCGGTTTGATAATCTGTTCAGAAAACACCTATACTCGTTGTCTCGTCAAAATAGGGTTGTCAAATATTTGCAAAAATGTTTTACCACGATCTGGAGATAGATTTCATAAAATAGTTATTTATAATTATACAAGTGTACACGTTCGACTAGTATTTCCAACAGTCACAAGATACGTTCCGAATTTTTGAATTTAATTTTCCGAAAATCGGGCAGCATCTCCTTTGTTTATCGGCTTACCCGTCGAAACATAATCGATGTCAAATCCCAATCATAATCACAAATTAATTCGATCACAACCCAATAATTACAACTCACAATCCAATTAATAATACACTTTTAAAAATAATTAATTATTTGTTTTATAATTTAGGACTCAAAATAATTCATCACGGTCCACCGTCGGCTCGCCGAGGCTCATCGCTGACGGCGGTAAAATTTATTGGTGCCCGATAATGTTCGGGTTTCCAAATAAACTCTACCAATAAAATTAATAATAACCTCGTAACAATTAATTCAAATAATTACAAGAATTCATTCGAGTTTTTTCTAAAATAATTTAAATAAATACAATAAATATTCATTCGAATTTTTAGAAGGATTCTCGAATAAACTAGCAAAAATTATTCGAATAATTTATCTAAACATCTGAATAATCAGAATTTTCAGAAGTAATAAAAACAATCAACTTCAACCGGGAACACACACACGCATGTACCACTGCAGGAACAGGAAGCCGGAAATGCTGCACCTGGCCGGAAAATCGACCAGAGAAGAAGAAACATAAAACGACCACCAACATACACACAAGGACATGCATATACACATACGGGTATATATAATCAAACAAAAAGATCAGCCGAAACCACCAAGTCTTGCCGAAGTTAAACGGCGGCTTACCGAAAACGGAAAATAGGAAGCAGCCGCGAACCGAAGCAGGGCAAACAAAGATGAAGCCGAAAGAGAGCCAACAGTTGAGAGAGATCAAAAGCTGAGAGAGAGAGACCACCAAGATCGAGCCCCCCCTCACCTTCAATCCCCTGCTATGTTTATTTTTTTCTAAACTGAAAAGCCCAGCAACTAACACGTAGATGCAAAAGTATAAGAATTTGACACGTAGCAAAAATGATAATTATAACCTTCTGGCAATCCGCTGTCGATTCATTTTTCACGATTTAATAAACAATTTGCGGGTGAATATAAATCGAAAGATTACCAAAATAATTTTAAAAATTCCGGAATATTAATAAAGCAAAATTTTCATAATTTTTAAAGTGTTTTTGAACTGTGCAATATACCCGCATTGAACGATTTAGCGAACAAATATGTGGGTGAATTTAATCCTAAGAATTCCCAAATTAATTTTAAAATTTCTAAATTATTCCAAACTTAATAAATTATGAGTTTCATAATTTTTTGAAACTTTTCTGGATTTAATATCGAGTTTAACAATAAGTATACCAAGTAAATCACATGGGAATAATAAATTAATAAAATAAATTTTCATAATTTCGAAAAATCTCTAAAAATACATATTGAAATTATAAAACACTCAAAATAATTTTTGAAATAATTTCTAATTTTATAAAAATAAAACTGTAATTAAATCACTAATAACTATTAAATTTAATCCACAAAATACGATAATGATAACTTAAATCACTTACTATGAAGTAGTATCACACATACATCCGTAATGACTACAACATATAGTTCACAACAGTAACACATTTTTATTTACTCAATTATTCAATAATTATATATTTTTATTATGCGAAAATATATGAGTCGTTATACTTTTCCTATTCTCTCTGAGGGATAAAGCTAAGTGCTGGTTACATTCTCTACCAGCAGGTTCTATCACTACTTGGGAGGATCTTGCTCAGAAGTTTCTTACTAAATTATTCCCTATGATGAAGACAGCTGCACTTAGGAATGCTCTTACTCAATTTGCGCAGCAATCGGGAGAAACTCTATGTAAAGCTTGGGATCACTACAAGGAGATGCTTAGGAAGTGTCCTCATCATGGCATGCCTGATTGGATGATCATCAATTGTTTTTACAATGGTTTGGGAGCATAGTCTAGACCCATGCTTGATGTAGCATCAGGTGGAGCATTATGGGCAAAGAGCTATGATGAAGCTTATGGTCTAATTGAACCGATGGTTGCTAATGAATATTAGTATCCAACCTAGAGATTGCCACAGGGCAAGGTAGCAGGAGTTCTGGAATTGGATACAGCTATGGCTATCACCGCTAAACTAAAGGCGTTGTCTATGAAGATCTATTATCTGGCTAACTATGGTGTTAATCAGATAACCAGTGTTTGTGAGTTGTGTGCAGGTTCGCATGCGATAGAGCAATGCGCTATATCTAGTGAATCAGCTGAGTTTGTGAGCAACTTTTAGAGATCACAGCAACCAGTTCCAGCCACTTATCATCCTAACAAATGGAATCATCCTAACTTCAGCTGGAGCAAAAATCAGTGTGCGATGCAACAACCTTATCAGCATATGGAGCAAAGCAATTCAACCCTTCTGGTTTTCAATAACAGCAATATGCACCAAGACAACAACTCCAACTTCAACAACAAACTCATGGAGGGGTGTAGGTCTATCTTCGAATAAAAAATCTGAATTGGAGGAATTGCGGCTTATGTGCAAAAACCAGGCTCTTATATGCCAAAGTCAGACTGTTTCTATCAAGACTCGGGAGAATCAAATAGGTAAAATTGCTAATACCTTATTGAATCGACCACCAGAAATGCTTCCTAGTGATACAGAAGCCAATCCAGGCAAGAGGGAAGTTGAAGAACAGGTGAATGCCATCACCTTGAGGTATGGAAAGGTCGCAAGCCCCCAAATTCAGCAGGACGAAGAGCTTAAAAAATCTCAAATTCAGAAAATGAAGTTGTGGCTGAAGAAGAAGTGTTGAAGGATGTCGAGGTGGATACAAGGAAGAAAACTGTGGAACACACTCCTCCTGAGGGTAACACAGGGGAGAAATAGGTCTATCTTCCACCTCCTTTTCCTAAGAAACTGCAGAAGTAGAATTTGGGTAAGCAATTTGCTAAGTTTCGGGAGGTGTTCAAGAAACTTCATATCAACATACCTTTCGCTGAATGTAATAACCCCAAAAAATTTTGGACTTTTGAAACCCTTATGAATAGTGATTTTGCTGATTATGTTGATTAAGAAAACATTTCATGTCACACTATGTAGGGGTTCTTTTATTGATATTCTGAGATCTTATTAGTACTCTATATGGTATATAAGTGTATGTAAAGGTCATCAGAATTCGAATTCGAAGACTTTGATTTTTTCCCGAAAATCCACTAGATACCGAAAGAATTGAGTATAAGGTAACATGATTAAAAGGATTTAAATTCAAGGATTATAAGAGAGGATCACAAAAGGAATATAAAATATTGAGAAAGGTTAGGGAAACCCAAGTTATAAGATACCGGATATGATCCCTCAAACGACAAACGAGAATGAAAGTTAAGCGAATCGTATACCAGATAAGCGGTCATTAGCCAAGTAATTAAGGGTTAATCAAAAAGTTTAGTGGATGATGATGTTATCACACCAACAAGGAGATGACATGTGTTAACTAGATGACACAAGCATGGTGACATAAGCATGACAAGAGAAGTGTGTTGTTGGTTGATTCTTGGCCCTGCAAAATTAACCATGGTAAAAATTCTAATTATTTTCCAAACCAAAAAGAAGAAGCAACCAAGCAAAATCATAAAACACAAAATTGAAGTTGACTTTACTCTCCCAAGAACAAGCTCTCGGCCCTTTCTTTTTTTTCAAGAAGAAAAATTACAAAATCCAAGCTTCACTCCATAAACAAATCCAAGGTAATTTCCTTAGCTTCTTGGTGATTAGTTATGGTTATCCTAGGAGTTTAAGCTTCCAATTCCTCATGAATCTCTTCCAATAAATCAAGGAAGAAGATGATGAATAGTAACTTTCAAGTAATAACTTTAGTTTTCTTGTTTTTTTTATGGAAGTTTAAGGTTATAAAAGCAAGGATCAAGGTTCTTTTAGGCATTCAAAGCTCTTGTGTTGTGTTAAGAAGCTTCAAGAAGGTATAAACTTCAAACCCTAACTTTAATTTTGAATATTTAGGAATGGTTTTGATTGTTATAGTATATGAGAAGCATGATTCTTGTGTGTTTGAAGTTTGGTTGGATTTGTAGTGATTTGGATGATTGAATCTTGTTTATAAGTATAGTTAGTAGTTCATGTTTATGGTTAAATGAATTGGAAAATCTTGAGGATAGGGACTGATGTATTAAGGGTTGGATGAAGTTTTGTTGTATTGATGGTTATGAGTTGAATTGTGGTTGATTGGAGTAGTTTAAAACTCGGTAATCGCGTAAACATAGCCGTCGTAATGCCCATTTTCATACAACTGCTTGTTCTTAGTGTTCAGGGAAGAGAGCTAACTGTTGAATCTGTGACTTTTCCATGATTAGCTAGATTATGTCATAAGCTTCGTTTTGATATGTGGTTCGCTTGAATCTGATTTACGGTTTAGGAGAAACGACCATTTTAAGTTACGGTGTTTCGCGAACGAACCTTTACCCCTCGCCTAAATTTGAAACCTTGTTTAAGGTCCTTAAAAGACTAATTGGATTACGAAACAATTTTGTAAGGTGGATTAGTCAGTTGGTAAAGTACTCTCAAAAGAGTCGCCTTAAAATTCATAACAGTTAATTTTATAAAAATGGTGGAGCCGAGGTTACTCGAGCGACTTATGTGAATCGTTAAGTGCAAAAGCGAATGTTAGGGTCCAATTGGTCAAAGTCTAGTTTCTTAAGAGACCGTGGTTTAATTCTGACTTATGTTGTTGTTCATAGGTTATCGGACCCACTCTAAGTTTAAGTCTATCCTGGAACTCTCAGGCAAGTTTTCTACCCGTTATACTATTGTTATGATGTAATATATTGATGCATTATCTTGAGATAAGTGCAAGGTTATTATTAGCAAAGTCTTGCAATATATTGGAGCATGTGATATGATATTTATATGCATGCTTGTTTAGTAATCTTGATATTCTATTATCAATTCAAATGCTTATAAGTTGCATAATACCTATGCTAGAGATAAGCAGTAGTTGCGTATACCCTTAGTATAGGGGACCCAAAGGTGAACATTTTTCTAAACCGAGAGTCGATGTTCCCGTGTGTAATATATATATAATATATATATATAGTTTTCTATAACTAGTAATAGAATAAGGTATATTCGATAGTTTTGAATAATAATCAAACTTGTTTTCGATTATTCAAATAAAGATCGTACTTTCATATAAGTATATCTTTGGTTATTTATTATTCATTTCAAGTAGGAGTTTTAAAACTTCTACTTCAATTATTTTTATAAAGATTATCCTTTATGGTAATATTATTTAAATAATAATATTAAGATATTTTCTAACATATCGGGAATGATTTATTTTATTAAATCATCATTACTCTAAACATTACTTAAAATGTTTTCGAGTCTTCAAAATGATTTTAAAAGTTAGAGCGGATCCCAAAACTCTTTTTCGGAATTAAGATCTTCCTTTCGAAGGGGATTTAAATACTCGCTCAAAACCTGAGGGATCCGGCTCTGTGGTGTATTTTATATTCGCAACAAGGTTGCTGTTTTGAGAAAACATTTTGATTACTTGCCCAACTTTCGGTAAATAAGTCCATCTAGTTGAGTCGATATAGGCAACATGGGCTCAGTGGGCGTCCATGAAAGTGTAAGTGGCTCAGTGGGAGTCCATCAATGTGTAAGTGGCTGAGTGGAAGTCAAGCATAAGGTCCTAATGCGTCCAGGGTGATGACCAGTAGGGGCTTCATCCATCTACTAGTATAAAAGGTTACTTATTGGTATCTTTTCCTGATCAGCAAGATATCAGGTTTATGCCAAAATTCTCTTCTTTCCAAATTTATTGGATATGACTACTCTGTCTATACTTGTCATGACAGAGGTTTTCAAGGAATGTATGAGATATATATATATATATATAGGTGTATATATATATATCGGTACTTAATGAAGTATCTCGTAACTTCATTTCTTTTGAATGATATTTCCAAGATTGAATTTATTCAAGTCTTATCTCGTAGTCTCATCTATGTGATGAACTTTTGAAACTGATTATACCTTGAACGGTGGTAGTTCAAGAAGTATTCGGAAAAGTTATAAGTATATTGGAGTATCTTGTAACTTCATCTTTTTAAATTATCTCTAGTAAATGATTATCTTATGTATGACAAAGATTTTCAGAAAAACGTTGAGACAAGGTTAGATATATGAGATCACCTTGCAATGATATCTTTATACAGTTATAGACTGGAACTCTGTATATATTATGCATGGAAGAGGATTTCCAAAATTTTAAAAAGTATATATACATATATACTGAATATTTTGCGAATTGGTCGCGTTAAGATATCAAACTTGGTTCAGATCTGCTTGACCAAGACTTTTATTAGTATTATGATGGGAATGCTCATATATTGTTAATCATTATACAAATTATTTTGGTGGGCTTGTTGCTCACCTTTGCTTTCTTCTTTCATCACACAACAACAGATAAAAAAAATGAACAGGACTAAGCTCCCAATTCGCAAGTGGATAGGAAACGTTCCGCGGTTTCCTGTAGGCGTGGATGACATTGTAGCTGAGGTAGGAACTACCAGTAGGCTTGGTTTTCAACTGTTGATGTATATTTATGAACTGTAATAATGGCAAGGAAAATGTAAATTTATTCAGAAACCTTTTTTAAGGTGTAATGGTTTATAATTATGGAATAAAATGACTTGTGTTATTTTTGGTATTCATCTCTGAGACTATAACTTGTGGTGTGTGTGTGTGTATATTGTGGGGTCACAGTACGCAGTAGTTGGTTGTTTATTAAGATTGGGTGTTATTAAGGGAAATAGAACTCGTGACAACCCGGATTCCCGACCCCGGATTTGGGGGTGTTACAGAAATGGTATCAGAGCTAAGAATTATAAACCTCAGAGATGATGCGTCGTTAAAATGATAAGTTCGCTAAGATAATAAGAACTCTTGCCAAGTTCATAGTCGGACTACCTAACGTAGTATTGGCAATTAAAACCCTTACGGGAACCCTTATAAATATCATGATAGTAACATAGTTCGTTATCGTATAGGGCAGTGGGGCACCGAACCCTGAGGTTCAGGAGCATCGGCATGAGGATGTTATATTACATGTTGTAGATCAAATTGTGAATCTGATAGAGTACCCTAACGAGGGACCGGATGAGATTTATATTGATAATGTTGCGGTTGAGGATGTTATCCCAGAAGGGATTGTTGTTGAGGAGGATCTCGTGGAGGATCCTGACGAGAATAAAGAGAGGACCATTGAGGAATTGATGACCATAGTCAATGCGACTACCAGAGCTAGAATGGCCATGAGGGTGTCACTAGAGGATGAAGAGTTACCAAGGGCATATAGGATAATGAGGGCAGAAGGAGTGGGGCCTTCCACAGCACCAATTATACCAGTATCAGACCCTCTCCCAGAGGTTCCTGTAGACATCCATGAGGTTCCACCAATTCATATTCCCTCCCCTGTATAGAGCCCATCACCTACTGAGGAAATGCCACATTTATCTCTTGCACCATTGTCACCTGATACCGTGTTTGGTTATCCATTTGGATCTCCTGGGTATGTACCTCCTGCACCCCATGGAATGCTAGATGCTACCGTTCAGGCTTCTCTTATCGCTGTTTATTATATGACTTTGGGTGGCCTATCTGAGGCCCGTAATGTTAGAGGTGATCTGTTGGATCGACTTACTGCACCAAGGATTGAAGGTGGGGTACTTCCGACAGGATTAGCTTATAGCATGGACATGATTGAGACTACCACCCGAATTACAGCTAGAGGCCATCTTGTGGGCCGAATTGATCCAGCTCTACTTGCGACTATCTTAGGCCTCATCACCGCTTTAATGGAGCAGGTTAGGGATGTTGTGCATGCCCGTATTTCTTGATCCACAATAGTGTGCAGAGTCAGAGTGATCAGACAAGGATTCCATGCAGCACCGCTTTTGGAGGATTAGCCTAAGTTATGAATGATTATTTTTAATGACTAGATGATTATCTATGGTAGTACTTTTGGGGTAGAAGCGATCAGGTCAAATGATGTAATTCTCTTTCATGTGTTCAGTTGTTGTACCCTCGAATAAATGGTTATGTATATATTCATTCCTTTCAGTTCAGATCAGTTTGTTTGTGATAAGTTCATATTGTTAATTGCACTATTAACACTTAAGAGTGTCATGAAATTTATAGAACTTGAGATGTAAGGACTGAACGAGGGAAAGACTTAAGCAAAGTAAGTAAGACAAATATCAAGAGATTCTCAAAAAATTTCTAAGCATTATGCCCCCACGAGGAATAAGATTTGGGGCAAACCCTGAATGCCTAGATATATAAAGTTTATGAAAGGTATTCTCTCTCAAAAAGTGAAGCTCGATGACTTAGAGACCGTTGCTCTTATGGAGGAATGCAGTGCAGTTCTGCAATAGAAATTGCCTCTGAAGCTTAAGGATCCTGGAAGTTTCACTATTCCTTGCATTATTGGAAACTTTCTGTTCGACAAATGTTTGTGTGACTTGGGAGCTAGCATCAATCTGATGCCCTTGTCAGTTTTCAAGAAACTTGGACTACCTGATCCAAAACCTGTGAACATGTCTTTGCAGCTAGCTGATCGTTCCATCGCTTATCCATGAGGAATAGTGGAGGATGTCTTGATTAAGGTGGACAAACTCATCTTCTCTGCTGATTTTGTAATTCTCAATTTTGAGGAAGATAAGAAGATTCCCATCATCTTGGGAAGACCATTCTTGGCTACAGGCCGAACTATGATCGATGTACAAAAAGGAGAGCTTACGATGAAGGTTCAAGATCAGAAGGTCACTTTTAATGTGGTCAAGGCAATAAAGTTACCCACAGATAAAGAGCAGTGTTTTAAAGTAGAGCAGGTCGACTCTGTCGTGAATTCGGAGCTTGAGCAATTGCCAACGTCTGATACTTTAGAGAGAGCCTTGATAGGGGAATCTGATAGTGAAGATGAAGAAGGAGCAGAGCAACTGCAGGTTTTGAATGCACCTCCTTGGAAGAAGAAGTTGGATATGCCATTTGATTCTCTTGGGTTAATAGAGCTGAAAATTTATCAGAAATGTCTCGAGCCATCTAGTGAAAAAGCTCCCACGCTTGAGCTTAACCCACTGCCAGATCACTTGAGTTATGCATTCTTAGGTGCATCCTCGGACAAGGGGTTAGAATATATCTATGATAATCTAAAGGGTGACTGGCCGGTTCCTCCCGTGCTTATAGATGGTCCCTCTCGTGCACCATAGATAGTTGATAGGTTTGGTCTTGGTGATGCGCAGTATAGAAGGTTGATTCGGCATATTGAGGCCATGCATGGCATCCACCGATGTTTTGCTGAAGATTTAAACACGCTCTCGGTACTATTTTTCGAGACACTTGTGTCGAGGTTGATTGGCCACCTGATCCTCCACCCGAAGAGGGTGATCCTCCTGCTAACTAGGTATGCCTTGTATCCTTATTATTACCTTCAATGAGGACATTGAATATTTTAAGTTTGGGGGTGATAATGTAAGGATTAGTTTGTGTGTGTCCATATAGATTCATGTAGATTCATGTTGTATGTTTAGTTGTATTTCATTCATATTTTTGCATGATTGTTCATATAGGACATATTTGTTTCTATTTTTTTATGTGAGTCCATGTAGTTGCATTTACATGCATATAACATGATCCCTTAGGTTGAGCTATTTCTGATTGATTGGTTGATGTTGATGTGAGTGTAGTGATGACGGATAGAGGGATGTTTAAGTCTTAATGAATTAATTTGCATGCCCAGAAAAAAAATTCACAAGTCTGATAGGAATGCTTTTGATCTAGATCATGATTATACTTGTTTATTTATTGAGATTTTATCACTTGGTTATATTTAGAATTTTTGATATTCTCATAATGACGTAAAAACACTGATTTTTAAACTGGAGAAAAACTTGGATTTCATTGCTAATTGTGAATAAGGCTAGGCGTCAAATGGCTAGTAGCCGGCTCATAATTTATGAGTAGTCTAGGGTTGAATGAGATGGAGCGAAACGCACTTATTCAGAAATTTGTGGAAAAGAAAAAAAAGAAAAAAAGTGTATGTGTTTATGTATAATTGATCAAGAATGAGCTCTTTAATACTCGAGCAATTATATTCTAGGGGACTTTGTTCCTAGTGACCTAATGCTTTGATAGTTTGGGATCCACTAACCTAACGCTCGCTACATGAGTATTATTGTATAAGTCTTTTGGGACCTCATTCATTGCACGGTCGAATAAGCATCTTTGTTATATGTTCAATAATAGCATGAATCCTGGTATAACTTTAGTAGGAAGGAGGTATTAAGAGTCATTATGAGTTTAATGTCTATTCTGTTTATAAACTTGTGATTTTTTTTATGATAGATAAGTTATGATTATTGATCTAGTTTTGAGAGTATATCTGTTAAGCATTCCACACACGCACATTCTGGTTTGTGAGTTGATTTGTGAGATTTATTCAAACTCTGTTTTGAGTTATTGCATTCTTAGAGGCGTTGTCTTATTCATTTGGTTATGGTTATTCTAAGGGGATCGATTGTATTATCATTTAGTTGCATTAACGTAGTTGCATTCATGCAATACTTTTGTTTTATAATTTTTGAGTCTGTTTATGCTTGAGGACAAACATCGATTCAAGTTTGGGGGTGTGATAAGTGGATTTTATATCTACTTGGAACGCTTCATTACAAGATTAAGTTGGTGTTTTGGACTCAAGTTATTGGTATTTTTGATATATTTTTGTGTTATTGCATTTCAGGAATCAGTTAAATGAAGAAAGAAGCTTTTCAAAGAAATATGCTGAAAAGAGATTATAATTGGAATCACCTAATTCTGATGAGAAGAACTCAAGATACGGCCAAAAGAAGAATTGTCAGAAAATTTCCAGAAGGCCAGCGCGGCCGCGCCAGAACCAGCACGCCCGCGCTCCAGAAATCACTATTCCAGCGCGGCCGCACTCGAAAGTAGCACGCCTGCACCCTGTTTCTGCACCAGAATACTGATTTTAGTCGAAATTGAAGATTTTGAGAGTCCTGGTAATCCTGGAGCCTATATATATCAATAAAAAGACGTTTTTAACAAGGAGCCAAAGTAGAGCAATATGAAGACCTAGAAGAGGACAAGACGGCTACAGAGAAGAATATTTTCGTATTTTTCAATATAGTTGATACTTTGGATGTTTGTTTTCGATTTGTCTTTGAACCCTGGTACTCATATATTATTTATTATCATGTTTTCATTGGAACCAATGGCGACGATGAGTTCGATTATGAACTAATCATTATCGTGGGGTTCTAACGGATTTACTTATGGATTTCTATAGTTAATCTCTTTCAATATCTTGGTGTGTGGTGACTGATTGATATCCTAGTATTGGTTGTGATTATTCGTCTTATGTACGTAGCTAATGTGATACCCTCCAAATCCGAGGTATAGATCTGGGGTATTACTAACACTAACTACCTTACTCAACCTATACAGTAATATTATAAATATATATAATTACCCCTTGATACTACTACTCAGGAACTTTTAAGGTTAAGGTATGAAAAACCATAACAACTTACCAACTTTATTACAACAACCCAAATAAACTGTCTTACAAACCTTCTTTATTACAAACCAGTTATCTACATAAATTTTAAACTAAGTTTCTTTTATTCAAATCATATCTATAACTGTTCCTGCTACACCTGCTCGGGTATCTCAAAACTCTCTTCTGGTATTGGAATTAACACCCTTGGTGCCAAAGGATCCCGCCGTCTGACCCGCTTCTTCACCACTCGGGTACGGATGAGTTTCATTCTCAACTTGAACTGAAAAATAATGTGAATAACAATAATAGGGGTGAGCCAAAATTGCTCAACAAGCCTGTAATATATATATATAGTGTAAAGAGAGAAAGTTAAATGAACCGTAATCTGCTGGTTCGTGCAATCACCTGTTTCTGTAAGGAATAATGAAAGCCACTATTGGCGAGTACCAAATGAATTAGACTGGACACAAAAATGAACATATTTACTATAACCTGCTGATCAGTCAGGATATAGCACAGATCTATACACAACTACATAGACCCACCAACATATAGGGTACCCAGGCACTATGGCCTAATAATTAAGGGTCTGGTTCATACCCGGCCCGTATCGTAATCATCCAGTCCGTAGCTTAGCATCCAGAACAATCAGTATGCTTTCGATGTATCCCAACATTGGAATATATTAGAGTATATGTATATGTGTATAACTATTGGAATATGAATAGAGGATTCAATAAATTGGGAAAAATCAGGAATCGAAATGAAATATGAATAAAGGAATAATAATTGTGTATCAGTGTTTGTGAACAAGAGTTATCAGGGTATAGTTGTCATGGTAAGTTGAGAGCAATTCACTATTCTGAACTTAGAATAGGGGAAAAACTTGCCTGGTACATGCTCCGCTTCAGGTATTTTACAGCTCCCTATCTCGGGCTTGATTCACCTTATTGGTGTTATTTATATCAAAGAAAGATACTCGTTTAATTGACTTACGTCGTACGCGTATCACAGACTGAAACCATGTAGCCCTTATTGTCTACCCATACGATTCTATCTGACTCGTATATAATTATCTACCAAAATAGAGGTCAAGTAATCACGTAAATCACATAGCACGTAAAGCACATAATCAATTTAGGCTCACAAATATTTTTAGAATCGAAATCGGATCTATATTCGCATTAATAAACAATCTCTGACTCAATTCCTAAATTTCTGGGATTTATTCGACTCGATGTATAATTAAGAGGGTCTATAAATGAATAAGTATCATAAGCCGACTCACTCTCGAAAGAAATTATGATTTATAACTATTTTTAATGGAATCGGGTCATTTTTCTGAGTCTAAGGGTCTTCGTTTCGATTAAATCCGATAAACGTCTAATTATTACGCAATAAATAGGATTAAATCAATTGTTAATCAGTTATAATTAATTATTCATAATTAATTAAACCTCAATTATATTTTATATAATTATCTAGGAATTATCATATTTAAAAATAAATTTTCCCTAATTTTTAGAATTAAATAGAATTTATTACAAATTATTTAATTAAATTGATTAATTATATAATTAATCAATTTAATTAAATAATAAGTAATTCAGAAATAATTACATAAATAATCAAATAAATAAATAACTAATTATATATTCGAATTTCTAAAATTAGAAAACAGTTTTAAGTTTATTTATAAAATAAATCAAATAATTAATCAATTTAATTATTTGATTTTTAAAATAAAAGAAACCAATTTTCAGATTTTTATAAAAACAAAAGTAAAATAATTAATCGGAAACAGATTTCCAAAATCCGAAATGGGGTTTTGAAGATCAAACCTGTTGGGAATATGTTGTGAACTTGATGATTACATTAACAAAACACCTTAGTAGATTCAACTTATTGAAAAATGTAGCACTCGACGGATGATCAAATATAGTCCTGGCGGATTACTCAATATAGTCTCGGCGGATGATGATTTAACATCCATCGAGTAAGTAGCTTATGTAACAATAAGTCATGGAGCACATTTCTGCAAACACCTTTGTATAGATTTTGTAGTAGCATATAAGTCATGTTGACTTTACTTAGATATGCAGAATAGGTTGATTAATTGTAAATATAAGCTGTCTTGTAATTCTGCATAAATGAAATAAAGTCAAGTGTCAAATAGCTACCCAACGGATGATCAACAAAGCTACCCGACGGATGATCAACAAGGCAACCCGACGGATGATAATCAGCTACCCAACGGATGATCAACAAAGCTACCCGAGGGATGATAATCATGTACCCGACGGATGATCAATTCAAACATCTGTTGACAGTGACAACACAGTCACATGCGTCGAGTGTTTGCAAAAGGAAAGTGGCAGCCTATTCAGCTGGGTTTTGAGAACAAAGAAGCATTACCATTTCTATGCTATTATGAAGATATTCAAAGATGCTGGAATAGAGTAGTGAAGCAGCATGATATTAGACTTGATAGGTTTTTTTTTATTATCTTGTCTTATTACTATGTAATCTTGGTGATATATAAACCAATAATAGCAAGTGGAACAAAAAAAGACCAAGCAAATATATTCTCATAGAAACAATTATAAGTTATATCCTGTAACATTTCTCTGTAAGTTTAGTTGGTCATATTTGTAAGCAGCTGTGAGCTATTCAAGCTTCACAGGGTTCTCTTGATATATATATATATATATATATATATATATATATATATATATCTGGTGGATACATTCAAATCCACCAGAAAGTTTTAAAGACCTGTGTTTTTAATACTTGTGTTTTGATTTATCTAACTCTTCATTCCGCACTTTACAAATCAAACACTTATATATTATTAAGTTGGAACCATTTTTCATTAATCTCAAAAAGTAGCCAGAATTACATTCAACCCCTCCTTCTGTCATTCTTGTTGTATTGTTAGGGACTAACAATTGGTATCAGAGCAAGCTCTTGAAGCACAAATAGTTTAAAGATCACAACAAACAACAAGATGAACAAGAAGGATGTTAAAGTCAAGATTCCTTTTCTGGACAAAGATAATTACCATCACTGGAAGGTAAAGATGCATCTTCGCTTACTTTCTCAAGGTGAGGCCTATATGGATTGCATAGAGAGAGGTCCTAATGTACCAATGAGAGCTGCAACTGGAAATGAGCCAACAGTTCCCAAGCCAAGGCATGAATGGTCAGATCTTGATATAGAGCAAGTCAGGAAAGACAAGAAGGCCATGAATATTTTATTCAATGGAGTTGATGGTGACATGTTTGACAACATCATCAATTGCAAGACAGCCAAGGAGGTTTGGGACACCATTCAAATAATTTGTGATGGCACTGAACAAGTTAGAGAAAATAAGATGCAGTTACTAATTCAGCAATATGAGCATTTTCACTGTGAAGAAGGTGAAACTCTCACTGATATCTTTAGTAGATTTCAAAAGCTACTAAATTCTCTAAAGCTGCATGGAAAAGTCTACCAAACCAAAGATTCTAACCTTAAATTCCTGAGATCCCTTCCAAAAGAATGGAAACCAATGACAGTCTCCTTGAGAAATTCACAAGAATACAAGGAGTTTACACTAGAAAGATTGTATGGCATTCTAAAGACTTATGAGCTTGAAATAGAGCAAGATGAAAGAATGGAGAAAGGGAAAAAGAAAGGAGGGTCCATTGCACTGGTTGCTGAGTTAGAGAAAGAGAAGGAGGTGAAGATAAAAGCTGTTGAGTCTGTGGCGCCCTTCAAACCCGGGTCAGAAGTTTGGGGTCCACAACACATACACAATATATAAACCTGTATAAGAAATATTATTTGCAATGACCTTGCTTTACATAACCACGGATCGCAACAGGTTAAAGTATGAAAATAAGCCACAACCTTAACTTTTATTACAACGTACCAAATCCCAACTAATTTAACTTACAACTGATAATAAAATTATTCTTACAATCTTACTATCTCATTACCGCAATAAGCTCCAGCTAGCTCAATCCAACTCAATCTGGAATCATAGCTCGCACATTGAACTGGGAAACCTTGCTATCAACCGTATCCTTCTTAACTATAGAATACATAGAAAAATTTGCAAGAGTGAGCTAACTAGCTCAGCAAGTCACAATGACAATAATTGGGGTTAATCAATTATCAAACGAGATGATTTAGAGGAATCAAATTTATTGCTAAACATCATTAAAATTGGATATTCATTTTAAGTTTTAAAACCAAGGTTAGGCTGCTGATCAGTCACGCACTAACCCCGAGCAAAGCACACAACACTACTCTAATTACTGGATCCAAGGCACACATTGTCCTGACTTGACCATTGATATGGTCTGACCACGAATCTGGTCCACATAAAAAAAACTATCCAATTCTAAAGCAGTTCAATATGATAAACAATATAATTCGATAAAACAAGATCATAATCAATGATGATTAAACACTTAAATAAAAACGTAAGGAAACTCATGGATATCACAAGGGTATATCAGGGTATGTATGAGAAACGGTTTTCAGCCTATAAAAGGATCAGGTTTTAAACAAATAATGATTTTTTTAAGGTATAGTTCTTTGATGTTATAAAGAATGTTTGGAGTATAAAAGTTTCGGTGTTTTCAAACAATTTTGTTCCAGTGTTTGGTGTTTGGTAGTTATACAGTTGGGGAGTAGTGTCATATTTGTGTGATTTGGTATCTGAGGATCAACAAAGGATGGTTTACAAAGAATAAGGCTTACGGCTCAAGATCAAGAAAAATCAGGGTTTCAGGGTAAATAGTTTAAAGCACTTGCAATATAAAATAGGAGTTATTTTGAATAATAGCGACATGTTATGAAATAGTTCGAAAATATTTGCGATATATCTTGAAGAAAAGTTCAGAAGTACTTGCCTTATAGGGCTTTACAACTATTACTGATCAACTCTAAGCCGACTCTTCCGCTCAGGCTTTAACGTTCAACCACTAGACCATATTAGATTCAACTTCGACACTCAGGTTTTTCTGTTGAAACTCTACTGAGCTCGTCGACTGCCTACTAGGTCATCTTTAGTCCAACGTCCATTTTCGGTTTCCCGACTAGAACCTACAGGGGCGAAATACTCTATGTTAGACGCTCAGTTATGCTTGACATATCCTCGCTAACCACCTACCCATACGATAGCATATTCCGACTCGTAATCATTCATATTATAATAACACAAACAACAATTAGGGTTCACGTTCTCGAAATCGGTTCAGTGTTTGTTTTCAGAAAATACGTATACTCGTCATTTTACGAAATTAGGGTTACTGAGTTTTGGAAAGAACATTCACCGCAACATACAATCAAGTTCGTATAACGTATAAGTATATATATTCACTCAACATCCCGATAATTATCGGATACGCTCCCATATTTCCATAGTTTGATTTCCCGAAAATCGGATAGCATCTCTTTTGTTTATCGGACTACCCGTCGAAACATCAATCGATGTCAAATCCCAAACACAACAATCGCAACAATTATCCAATCACATTTCCATTCCACAAACCCCAACCACTGATTTAAACTAACTATTTATTATTATTCGTGTTTTTACATTTATTTCTTTTAAAATATTAGGACTCAGATAACGATCATCACGGTCCACCGTCGACTCGCCGAGGCTCATCGTCGACGGTATTTCACCGATTAGTTTCGCGGGTACCCGATTAGTTTCGGGTTTCCAACGCGTATTTCACCGATTATGAAATTAATTTCCCGAAAGCCATTATTTATTTCATAAAATTTAATCAATTTAATTCCTGCAAAATCAAATTAAAATATCAAAACCAACTACACACAATCAGCCTTAACATTACTGGCCCAAACAGCAAGGCCCAATTAACAGGCCCAATAACACAGTCCAACAGAGAAACAGGGGAGCACAGGGACACGACCAACAATCACGGGCAACAAACATGGCCACCGCCACCGCCACACACACAACATACACCAACACACGCACACAACACACACACTTCACATGCACATACACACAGTATCACACACACACACGAACACATATATACACACGCAACATATATATAACCAAACGGAAGCCACCAAGCCTCACCGGAATCGGGCGGCGGCTGATCACCGGAAAAAGAAACAGGCGACAGGAACCGAAGAGAAACAAGGGAGGGAAAAGTGAACAGAGCGCCGGGATGGAAACACGGAGAAAAGAAAAGAAAGAGACGAGAGAGAGATTTTGAGGAGAGAAAGGAGAGATTCCAGGGAGATGCGAATGAGAGAGAGACAAAGAGCTGGGATGTTTTTCCCAAAATAAATAAACTGACTCAGCCTCCTATTAACCAAAACAAAACACGTGTCCTTGAACCTCCCGAAGCCGATTTTTATCGCATAATATAAAATTTATCGAACAAAGTTGCAATTAGAAATGAACCGAAATGTTCCCAAACAAGTTTTAAAATTTTACAAATATCCCGGAGTTAATAAAAAAATAAATTTCATAATTTTAAAATAATTTTCAAAACGCAGTTTGTACACGCATTTCTCAACTAACAAACCGAGCTGCACTTAAAACAAATTCAGAAAATCACGAAAATAATCTTATAATATTATAAATATCCCGAAGTAAATAAAAATGTAATTTTCATAATTTTAACACAATTTTTGAAATGCCACTTATACCCGCTTTTATCGATAAAATAAAACAACTCGCTGGTAAAATTAATCCCAAAAATTACCAAAATAATTTTAAAATTCTCGAAATATTCCAAACTTACATAAATATGAGTTTCATAATTTTTGAAGAATTCTGGAATTAAATACAGATTTTACAATTAAATGTAATCAGAAAATCATACAGCGTTAAATGATACAATATTGATATCTAAATTTTGTAAAATCCTAAAAATAATTATTGAAATTATAGAATCGTAAAACTAATTTTAGAGACAATCCAAATATTTACGGATTTAAAACTGTAATAAAATCACCTTTAAAAATAAAACTGAACAATATAACTAAATTTTTAACTACACATTCCAATCCTTTACACCAGTAAATCACAGAAAAATAGTATATATCAACACATTGCTGCCAAAACCAAGACACATATTTTATTTATTTAATATTTCCACAATTACATATTTAAATAATTCAAAAATACACGAGTCGTTATAGAGTTCCCCTCTTAAAAAGATTATGTCCTTAAAATCGGGTCTAACTAAATAAGTGAGGATATTCGTCAACCATATCTAACTCTAGTTTCCATGTAGATTCTTCTACTCGAGGATTTCAAATATATTCACTTTAGATATACACTTATTTCCAAGGACTCGCCTTTAACGATCAAGAATTTGGATCGATCACTATATGCTAAAAAACTTGGACAAGAGCCCATTGGCTCCTAATCAATCACTTAATTTGAATTTGATACTGATCGCCTTAACATTGACACGCAGAACACAATATATGTACACACTGTTGTGACGGTAACACCAACTCACGAACAACTTTATCTATATTTATTAATACCTCGAATGGTTTACTAAATTTAGGACTCAGCTTGTCCCTTCTATTAAGAACTATCCAACCTCTTTTAAGGTGAAACTTTTACTAACACTACTGGTCTTATTTCCATATTCATACTCTCTCTCGATACAATTCCGCTTCTTTCTTTGTCTACTCCGAGCTGCTTCAATCAATATCATTACGCCCTTGGTGTCCTGGATTAACTTATGATTTGACAACTGCCTTTCTCCCACTTTATCTTAATAAAGTGGGGACCTACACTTGCATCCACATAAGACTTAATAAAGTGGAATTCTAAAGCTGACATCGATAATAAATGATCATCCCAGTTTTCCTTAAACCTCAACCTCTCAACATAGCTGTTATTCCCAAGGAACTAACAATGAGATTTACAGAAGGGGGGTTGAATGTAAATCTCAAAACTTTTTCAAGTTTTGAGCAGTTTCGAAAGATAAGTGTATGATGAACAGATTTGTGTGAATTGCTTTGAGCAGGTGCAGACAGATGTATATTCAAGACACAAATGTAAAGAAAAAGTTTTGAGCAGTTTCAAAAGCTAAGTGTATGATGAACATATGTGTGTGAATTGCTTTAAGCAGGTGCAGACAGATGTATATTCAAGACATAAATGTAAAAAACACAAAGGCTTTGAAAACTTTTCTGGTGGATTTGTTGTTCCACCAAAGATGTGTATTTCAGAAAATCTATGATACAAAGAATTGTTCACAGCTGCTTCCTAGTACAAAGTAGATGATTTTCTCTCTATGTTTTTCTAAACAGCTCTGGAAAATTCACATCTAATTACTAGCTGCAACTTGGTTTATATATCACCAAGTTTACAAGTCAAGACAAAGATAAAATACAGTCATAAAATAGTTCTTCACATGTTTCTTTTTCATTTCTCTATCCAATGCAATCTAAGATAATCTGTGAATCTTTGAATACTTCCTTGTTTACACCAGAATGGAAATGCTGCTTTTTCTTGATTCCTCCAAGAGGCTACCACATTCCAATTGTCTCTGTCAACCCATGTGCCTCTGTCACCTTATGAATTGTCACTATCAACTGTTATGGAACTGAGCATCCGTTGAAGCTTCCATCCATTGATGGCTTTATCCGTTGATGCTTTAGTGACATCCGTTGATGCTTTAACATTTGAAGCTTTATCCGTTGATGCACTCATCCGTTGATGGATGTTATCCATTGATGCTTTAGAGACATCCGTTGAAGCTTTGTTTCTCATCCGTTGAAGGCCTTTAATTTATCAGTTGATACTACTTCATTTATACAAAATTACAAGGCATGAAATATTTACAATTAGCCCTCCTATTTGCATATCCACTAGTAGTCAACATGACTTATAATTTCCCATAACTTCTAAGAATTATAACTTAAATATAGAGACTGAAATGTGCTACAATACTAAACTTGTTTCTAAGTAAAGCTACTCCATCAACGGATAACCAAAGTGGTCTTATCCGTTGAGTCTACAAACACTAGATTTCTACTTAAGTGTTTTGTTTAACTTATCGTCAAACTAATACATATATTCCTAACAATCTCCCCCTATTTATGTCTACTAGAATTGTAGGAATAAATTCAGGGTTAACTTGATGATAACAAAACACTTAACAAATATATGAGTTGAAACCAAGTAGAAATTCAAAAGTGTTGCAAAAGTGTATGTACTGAGATAGAATTGAAGATTTACAGTGTTTCCAAGGGTGCTCCTTTAGTCTGAGCAAATCATTTTCTTTTCCTTTGTTCCCTTGTTTTCTTCCCTAGCCTCCTGTCATTTTCCTCTACTTGGAGTTGGAGTTTTCTGTAGAATTCAGCTTCATCTTCTTCACTGATATCCAACTTAGATTGCATGTCCTTGAGAGTTTCATTACTGGCAATTTTAAGTTGGTCTTCAAGTCTGAAAAATCTTATGACTCCTTTATTGTCTCTGAACTCCATCAACCAATGAGGTGATTTATGAATTGTAATTCCATGCTCAGGGATGAGTAATGTTCTAGGCAAGGAATTTGACTCACACCAATTCTTCCTTATGCTGGCAATCTTGTTGAGAATCTCAGTCTTGGCAGTAAAGCCAGTATCCCTTTTGATAGCTGAGTAGACTCTAATCAAGGTATAATAGCCCTCACTTAGAATTCTTTAAAGAGGCCAAGTCATTTCCACACTTCCTTTATACTTGAACACTAGCCTTTCTGGTAGCTGTCCATAGGCATTTATTCCCCTTACTTCCTCCAGCTCATCCAGGAAGAGTTCAATATCTGTATATTCTTTTATGTCACAAATGTGAACATAATCATCCTTTGAGGCTTGTGGCTTAGGCTTAGGTTTATGTTTCTGAGTGAATTTACTTGAGGTTAGAGGAGGTGTTGATTTGGATTTTCTTTTCAGTTTCTTTGGTGGTGGAGAAGTAGTTAAAAAGGTAGGCAATTTGATGGTGTCCCAATCAATAGGTTCCTCTTTAGGGATTATTGTTTCACCATGGATATTTATACTGTGATTAGCCACAACAGGTTCAGGAATAGAAGGTAGTGGTTTAGATTTTGATTGGGTTTCCTCAGTGTCATCTGCACTCTTCCTTTTTGCCTTGGCCTTCTTTATGTTCCCTTTCTGCCATTCCTTTCTTTCCTCACTTATTTCCTTCACACTCTCACCAACAATATTCCCCATATCCACATTTATGCTTTCAGTCTTGTCTTCTTCACTCTTGTCTTCAATCTTTTTCTTTTCTTCAATTTGACTTGACTTTAGTTGTTTTTCAAGCTTTGCTTGTGCTCTTTTGTCAGCCTTCAGCTTTTTAGCTTCTTCCTTTAGCCTCATGGTCTCTTCCCTCTTGGCTATTGAGAATTTGGGATGTCCTTGTATCACACAGATACTCTATCAGGCTTTGGAAGAGGAAAATCCACTTCTTTTAGTTGAACAAAGCTTAGAGGGTTCTTTGTAGAGTCCTTATTGAATCTAGTGGTTGGCTTGAGTACCATGGGCTTCAGGTTCCTTAAAGAAGTTTTTCCAACCTTATTCCTCCTTACTGGCTTGTGCTCCATAATGATTGGCTCAACTTTTGTGCTATGTTTCACAGATAAGGATTTTGTAGTTGTAGAGCCAAAAACTTGTTTCATCCTTTCATCAATTCTTCTCCTTTGCTCTTTCACCTTCATCTCAGCTGCTGCTAGCTGGATTAGATCAATTCCATCAAGCTTTCCTTTAATTTAAAGTGTTGGAGAAGTAGTGATGGCAGGAACTAGCACTTTGGATATTTGAATATGTGTAAATGGCTCCCCTTCCCTTTCCCCTTTATTCTCCCCCTTTTTGTTATCATCAAGGAGAGGGGTCAAGCCCTGTGCTTTAGCCAGTTACACTAGAAGACTAGTCTGAGATTGTTGATTGTGAAGAATGGTGACCACAGAGTTTTCAATAACTTGAACTCTTTCCTCCAGTTTCACCATCTTCTTTTTAGCATCTGATTCTCTTCTCAGTCTCAGTAACAGTTCCTGCATGGTACCAAAGGGCATGATTGAATCCAACTTCTCAGTATTGTAGGACTTCAAGTCAGCTATATCCTTCTTGAGTTCATCCACACTTAGATTCTGTCTTAATTGTTGTAGCTTCATGAGATGTAGGGAATCTAAGTGGGCCTGGAGAATGGCCTTGGTACCAGCATTGGAAGTTTCCTGAATTGCCTTTTGGATAGCCATAAGTTGTTTGAATAAGGATACATTGAAATGCCCTGGTGTAGACTCCTTTGTCAATGCCCATTCATGTAATTCTGGAATAGAACTTGGGACTTCATCTCCCCCTAAGTTCATGCTTCCATCAAAAGAATCAGAGCCATCATCATTAGAATTTACTCCAAATTCTTCAGATGGCTCACCAGTTGTAGAAGGCATCATATTGACAGCAGCTTTATCCCTTTGTAGAGATTCTGAAGTATGTACTAGGTTTAAAGTCTTTTCTGCCTCCTCATTGCCCTGAGTAGCCAACAGTTGATAGGCTGACACAGGATGAGTAAAAGTGTCAGCGTCCAAGGAAATGTTATCAATTTCAGCTCTGTAATGTTGCTGAAATTGTCTTTTCCAGTCAGCATCATCCATAATCATTGACTCACTAGCAATGGTTGGAACCACCCTTATACCTCCTGTACCTGCTTTTATCTCAATTTCTCTCTTTTCTTGCATCAGGAGCTCCCCCTGGCTCACACTCCTCACACCCTCACCTTCACCTACTAAGGTGGTACTCCTCTCACTTTCTTTTGCCATGCTGGAAGAAATAGCATGCATATTTAGACTCTCAAGCTCTCCTTTTGCCTGGGAGCAATCCAGCCTCTCACTCAAGTTTTCACTCCCTTCCCTCAACCCTAGAAGTGATTGAACAGTAACCATGTCTTCTACACTTGGAGTTAATTTAGTTGTTTGTGTAGAGACTATCAACGGATAAGGAATATCCGTTGAGGTTGAAACTGATGGTATCAATGGATAACTGCTGTTAAACTTATCCGTTGAAGAACAACCACTTGTCAACGGATGAGGGATATCCGTTGAAGAAGGAAAGCTAGTAGAAATTGAAAGTGACATAATTATTAAATCTGTGTGGATTGATTTTAATTTAGGTGACACAGATTCTTCAACTAAGTCTGAAAGAATTGGCTGATGATCCAACAAATCATCTAAAAGATGATGATCACCAGCATTTGAGTGGGGCTCCTCCCTGAGTTGTAAAGAGGGAGAATCAGGAATTGATGTGAATATCATGTCCATATCCAGAGATGGTGATGGAGAATTTGGTGGTTGGTGTGTGTCAATTTTAAGAGAATGGGGCTGTGACTCCACATTTGTTGGAGTCACATCAAGCAGAATTTGTGAAGGCATAGATACAGGTGGTTGTATATGTGCAGTGTGTGCACCCTGTGTTGAAACTAGGGTTTTGACCTTCTTTCTTCTTGTGAAGGCTTTTACAGGTGAGTGTGTGGCTTCAGTGTCCTCCCTCTTTTGTTCTGTTCCCTGGTTGGGGACTATTTTCAATAGTTGCACCCTTTTGGGAGGATGCAACTAGGAATGAGTTTGAATCCTTTTCAACCACCAAAGTCTTTTGAGAAACTGTGGCTTGGCTAGCTTGGGTACCACTCACCTCTCCTACCTTATTCTAAGGGTTTTCTTGATGTTCACCCCTCCCCTCACCACTAAAACCCTGTTCACTCCCATCAGGGTTTATGGTAGTTGTTACAACTGTTGTCTTTTGAGAGACAACAGAGGTTGCTTTCTTTGACATGGATTTTGAAACTTTAGGTTTGGTGGCCTTGGTAGGAATCTTTTGGGGCATTAACACAGATTCCATGGCCACACTTGAAGGCAAAGAAATGATGGGGTTGGAAGTAGTATGAGTTGAAGAAGTATTTACCTCACTTAACTGAGGTGCATCCATGATTGGTAAGTATACCAATGGCACTTTATTGTTGAGGTCAATCCTTACAAGGTCTGCAAGGACCCTTTTCTCTTGTGCCCAGCATTTGAGTTTATTACTCTCATTATTTACGACCAAACCTTTAGCAACATGGTTAGCCAATAACATAAAGAATCTAGCATAGTAGATGTTATGAGGTCTATTAGCCTTGTTACCTAACCTAGTACCCAATTCTAGCATAACATAGTTGCTAAAATTATAGTACCTATCGGAAACCAACATATAGAGCATATTAACAAGAGATGAAGTTATTGCATCAAAATTACTAATTTTCCCAGAGAAAACCTTGATAAAGGCATCACTGAGAAAACTCCATTCTTTCCTAAGGCCTTTTCTCTTAATACTGCCTAAACTTGTAGAATCAAGGGAATAGCCTATGGAATCTAACATGCTAGATACATCATTATCAATGTATGGTGTCATGGCATTGTTTTCAGGTAAATAGGACTATATATCATCACAGTTAATACAATAATCCTTACCTTTGAGAGAGAAGGAGATGGTCATATCAGTGGGGCTGAACTCAGCAGTTGTCCAAATCTCCTCAACTACCTCACAGTAAATCATTGGGGCTTCTAGCATTGCATAGCTCAGTTTGCAGTTTTTGATGAAATCCATCATCTTGTGATAATCTGAGTGGGCTTCATTCTTTTCTACCAAAGCTACAAATTTTTTTTCTCATAGACAAACCCAGATTGGGACATTATCTTTACTACTGGTGCCATTGTTGTGGGTAGAAGTTGCAGAGAAAAGTTGAGAGTTTTGGGAGAGAAAGAGAGTAAAAGCTTTTGAAAATTGCAAGAAAGCGTAAAGTGAAAATAATAATTCAAAGAGGCTTTTATACTTTCTCAAATTAAAACATAAGAAGAATGATTAAACAATATGTTTAAGTAAATTACAGCCGTTTGAGAATAAAAAAAACTATATGTATTCTAAAAACTGCCTTTAATACAAATACATACAATTGTATATATATATATATGTATCAACGGTTAAGAAAATAGAATCAACGGCTGTGACTCACTCAAAACGACTGATGTGATATTTCAATGGATGAGGTAAACGGTCATCCATTGAAGACTAACACAGTTTTATCCGTTGAAGGATAAAATTACCAGAAATGTATTTGTCTTTCAACGGATAAAGGACATCCGTTGATAGAACAACTTTGACTTTCAACGGATAGGGAATATCCATTGATAGAGTGAGCTTTACTTAAAGCCAACTTTGTTCTTGCAACAAATCATTTCAGGCTACAAAACAAATTACAATAAAGACAAGAATTTAGGAATAATTAAGCATACCTAGCTCACTTACCAATCTTGTGAATGTTGATTCATCAAGTGGCTTGGTAAATATGTCTGCAATTTGTTTTTCACTTGGAACAAAATGAAGTTCCACTGTACCATTCATCACATGTTCCATTATGAAGTGGTACTTGATGTCAATGTGCTTGGTTATTGAATGCTGCACTGGATTTTCAGTAATGGCAATGGCACTTGTGTTGTCACAGAATATTGGAATTTTGTCAACATTCAGCCCATAGTCAAATAGTTGATTTCTCATCCATAATATCTGTGCACAGCAACTACCAGCAACAATGTACTCAGCCTCAGCTGTTGATGTAGAAACAGAATTTTGCTTCTTGCTGAACCATGAAACAAGCTTATTCCCTAGAAATTGACAGGTGCCAGTTGTACTTTTCCTGTCTATTTTGTAACCTACATAATCTGCATCTAAGTAGCCAATTAGATCAAAACCAGACTCTCTAGGGTACCAAATTCCTAGATTTGGAGTCCCTTTGAGATATCTGAAAATTCTTTTAATAGAAACTAAGTGAAATTCTCTAGGATCAACTTGAAATCTAGCACAAAGACATGTAAAAAACATTATATCAGGTCTACTGGCAGTTAAATAGAGAAGTGAACCAACCATGCCTCTATAGCTTGTAATGTCCACAGACTTTTCAGCCTTGTTTAATTCAAGCTTAGTGGCAGTGGCCATGGGAGTTTTTGCAGATGAACATTCCATTAAGTCAAACTTCTTTAAAAGATCATAAATATATTTAGTTTGACTAATGAAAATTCCACCACTAACTTGTTTAACTTGAAAACCAATAAAATAAGTTAGCTCTCCCATCATGTTCATTTCATATTTACATTGTATTAACTTAGCAAACTTTTTACAAAGTTTATCATCTGTAGAACCAAATATAATATCATCTACATAAATTTGAACAAGTATTGTAGAGCCATTAACATTTCTAAAGAAAAGAGTTTTGTCAATAGTACCTCTTGTGAAGTAATTATCTAGGAGAAATTTTGACAAAGTCTCATACCAGGCTCTAGGTGCTTGCTTTAGTCCATAGAGTGCTTTCAACAGATAATACACATGGTCTGGAAAATTTGGATCTTCAAACCCTGGAGGTTGACTCACATAGACTTCTTCCTCCAATTCTCCATTCAGAAATGCACTCTTGGCATCCATTTGATAGACTTTGAAATTGGCATGGACTACATAGGCTAGAAAAATTCTGATGACTTCAAGTCTTACAACAGGACCAAATGTCTCTTCAAAATCTATTCCCTCTTGTTGAGAGTAGCCCTTTGCAACCAATCTAGCTTTATTCCTTATGACAATGCCATTTTCATCCATCTTATTTCTGAATACCCATTTTGTGTCAATAGAACTCTTGTTCTTTGGCTTGGGGTACCAGCTTCCATACTTTGTTCCTCTCAAATTGGTTTAGGTCCTCTTGCATTGCTAAAATCCAATCTGGATCCAATAGAGCTTCTTCCACTCTCTTAGGTTCCTCCTGTGATAGAAAACTATTGTATAGACATTCATCTTGAGTAGCCCTTCTAGTTTGCACCTTAGATATTGCATCACCAATGATTAGTTCAAAGGGATGATTCTTGGTCCATTTTCTTTGAGGTGGTAGATTAGCTCTAGATGAGGTGGACTCAGTGTTGTCATGATGTGAGATAGAGTGTTGATTGGTTGAAACTTCCCCTGAGTTATTGGTCCTTTGCAAGGAAATGGGAGTTCTATCAACTGATGATGTAAATTGATTATCCGTTGATGAACTATGATCAACGGATGCTCCATTATGTACTTCAACGAATGATGCACTTTGTCTTTCAACGGATGCTACATTACTTCTGTCAACGGATGCTGAGTTATGACTTTCAACTGATGCAGCATTTTGTGCATTATCCAAAGGCAAATTTTGAATCCTTTTTGAAATGTCTTCTCCATCATTCTCATCTTCACTATCATCACAATATATCTCAATGTTGTCAAATTTGAGTCCTTCATGATGTCCCTCATATGTTAGTCCATCAATCTTTTTATCATCAAACACAACATGCACAGATTCCATAACAATGTTGGTTCTTAGATTGTAGACCCTATATGATTTTCCAGCAGAATAACCAACAAATATCCCTTCATCAGCCTTTGCATCAAACTTACCTTTGTGATCAGGTTGGTTCCTTAGAATGTAGCAGTTGCAACCAAATACATGAAGGAATTTTAAGGTTGGTTTTCTTCTCTTGAACAATTGATAGGGAGTCATACCTTTTGCCTGATTGATTAGAGAAATATTCTGAGTGTAACATGCACAGTTAACAGCCTCAGCCCAAAAATATGTTGGGAGTTTTGACTCTTCAAGCATTGTTCTTGCAGCTTCAATTAGTGATCTGTTCTTCCTTTCCACCACACCATTTTGTTGTGGAGTCCTTGGAGCTGAGAACTCATGCATGATCCCATTTTCTTCACAGAACAACCTCATGGTATAATTCCTGAACTCAGTTCCATTTTCACTCCTGATATTCCTTACTTTGAAATCTGGATGGTTGCTGACTTGCTTGATATGATTGATAATGGTTTCACTAGCTTCATCCTTTGATCCAAGAAAATAGGTCCATGAAAACTTTGAGAAATCATCTACAATCACTAGGCAATATCTTTTCCTTGAAATTGACAATACATTGACTGGTCCAAAAAGATCCATGTGTAGCAGTTGCAATGGTTCATCAATTGCTGATTCAAGCTTCTTACTGAATGATGCTCTGTTTTACTTTCCTTTATGACAAGCATCACACAGTCCATCCCTTGAGAATTCCACTAGAAGCATTCCTCTAACTAAGTCCTTTTTGACTAGATCATTCATTGTCTTGAAATTCAAATGGGACAACTTCTTGTGCCATAACCAACTTTCATCTTGACTTGCTTTGCTGAAAAGACAAGTAATTGATTCTGCATCTGTAGAGTTGAAGTCAACCAAGTACACATTCCTTTTTCTAACTCCAGTTAGAACCACTTTGTTGTCCTTCTTACTAGTAACAACACATGCTTCAGAATTGAAGGAAACAGTATTCCCTCTATCACATAGTTGACTGATACTCAATAGATTGTGTTTGAGACCATCAACTTATGCAACTTCATCAATGATGACATTTTCCTTTGAAATCAAGCCATATTCCATAGTGAACCCTTTGCTGTCATCTTCAAAGGTTATGCTAGGGCTAGCTCTCTCCTTGAACTCTGTGAGCAGGGTGAAATCTCCTGTCATATGCCTTGAACAACCACTGTCCAAGTACCATAGATTCCTTCTTTTTCCCTGCACACAACAAAATCAAATCAAGTTGATTTTGGTACCCAAGTTTCCTTGGGTCCAGCCTTGTTAGTCTTTTTCCTAGACTTCACACTTCTTGCACCTTTTGACTTAGGTAACTTTGAGTCAACCTTCGTCTCAGATGTAGTTGGTTGAAGTGTAGGGTTAGTCACAGAATCATTTAGCACATTTGGTTGAATTTGATAAGGCATAGATTGTACAAACATATTATTCCACATAGGCATGTTGTATGGCATTTGAGGCCTACTAAATGCAGAAAAATAAGGATTATTAACATATGGCATATTTGCAAAATGTGCATGTGGATTCTGTTGAGACATAACAGACATAGCATGCAGTGGTGACATAGACAAGTTAGGCATGGAAGGAGTTAAAGGAATGGGAGCATTTTTAACAGATTTGCAGTTAGCAGATAGATGATTAACACTAATACAATGCACACAACTTTTTCTAGGAGCATACTTATCAGGTGTGTAGTTGTTGTGTATGTTAATCCCTACCTTCCCATTTCTATTAGATTTTCTTTTAGTTTCCTTTTTATCCTCAACCAACATAAGCCTATTTTTTAACTAATCTAAAGTCATCTTTGGATGTGCTAGCTTCTTCTTTGACAAAGTTCTTGGAAGTTGAACCAAACTTCTTACTGAGATTTTTCAAATTATCCTTTTTAGAGTCATTTGCCGGTTTCAACTGATCAGCCTTCAACGGATGCTCCTTTTCTTCCTTCAACGGATGACTCTCATCATCCGTTGATTCCACATCCGTTGACAGTCCATCAATTAATTCAATTTCCTTTTTGTTTTTCTTCCAGGCATTCTCACAGAGTGATTCAATTCCTTGAACCTTGACAATTTGAGCACTAACATCCCTAGATGTTTTCCAGGCCTTGATTACCTCTTGCTCACATTCTAGTTGTTTAGAAAGAATTTCTACTTTCTTAACAGACTCTTCTAGTTCACTCTCAACAGATAAGCATTTGATTTTAATCTTTTCAAGCTCAATTACCTTACCCTCTAACACAACATTCCTATCACTTAAAAATAGATTATTCTCTTTAATTCTCATGTTCTCTTTAGCTAGTGATTTAAGGGAAACACGTAAATGATATAATTCATTGGACATATCATTTATAGCTTCATTGCATTCATTTTTAGAAAACTGAGAGAGGTCAGTAGTGATTACCTGGTTGCTTGATGAACAAGTTTCATTTTCATCAGAATTAGCCATCAGGGCTAAGTTGACATATTCCATATCATCATCTTCATTGGCTCCATCAGCTGCCCAGTCATTTTCCTGAGTCAGAAAAGCCCTTTCCTTTTGTTTGAGTAATTCGAAATATTTCTTTATGTAATCCACTTGCTCAAATTTCTTCTTTTCAGAAGTTGGCTTTCTGTACTCACTTGCAAAGTGTCCACTTGTACCACAATTATAACACTTGAACTTAGACTTGTACACCATGTTCTTGTTTGGCTTGGTGGCTCTAGTGTTTTTCTTGAATTTCATCTTTGCAAACCTTCTGGACAGAAAATCCAGATGTTCATCAACATCATCAGAGTCATCTTGACTGGAATTGTCTTCAACCTCAGCTGCTTGCTCCTTCCCCTTGCTTGATTCTGATTTGCTTGTGCCAATTTTGAGACTTGGCATTGTCTTTTTTTCATTCATGGCTTCAGTTCTCTTATTTTCAGCTACAAGTGCAACTAATCCACCTTTTCTCTTTCCCTTCTCCAACAACTCATCTTGCTCCATCTCAAGTTCATAGGTCTTCAAAATTCCATATAATCTTTCAAGTGTGAAGTCTTTATAATCTTGAGAATTCCTTAGTGAAACAGTCACAGGCTTCCATTCCTTTGTTAGAGACCTCAGAAATTTTAAGTTGGAATCCTTGACTTGGTACACTCTGCCATACAGCTTCAATCCATTCAACAGTTTCTGAAATCTATTGAAGGTATCATTCAATGATTCTCCTTCTTCAGAATGAAAATATTCATATTGTTGAATGAGAAGCTACATTTTGTTTTCTCTAACTTGTTCAGTACCTTCACAAATAAGTTGTACAGTATCCCAAATTTCCTTAGCAGTTTGGCTGTTAATGACATTATCAAACATATCTTTGTCTAGGCCATTAAACAGAATGTTCATGGCCTTCTTGTCCTTGTGAACCTCTTTAATATCTTCATCAGTAAATTCTGCTTTTGGCTTGGGAATAGACTGTCCAACAGCAACTGTGGCAGTGGCAGCTGTGGCCACTTTATGGGGGATGTGAGGACCATTCTCAATGCAGTTTATGTAGCTTTCATCTTGAGAGAGGAGATATAGATGCATCTTCACTTTCCAATGATGATAATTATCTCTTTCCAGGATTGGAATCTTCACTTCAATATCCTTCTTACTCATGATGTTAGCAGAATAGATCTTTAAACTCTTTGTATGTTAAGAGCTTGATCTGATACCAATTGTTATTCCCAAGGAACTAACAATGAGATTTACAGAATGGGGGTTGAATGTAAATCTCAAAACTTTTTCAAGTTTTGAGCAGTTTCAAAAGCTAAGTGTATGATGAACAAATGTGTGTGAATTGCTTTGAGCAGGTGCATACAGATGTATATTCAAGACACAAATGTAAAGAACGCAAAGGCTTTAAAAACTTTTCTGGTGGATTTGTTGTTCCACCAGAGATGTGTATTTCAGAAAATCTGTGATACAAAGAATTGTTCACAGCTGCTTCCTAGTACAAACTAGATGATTTTCTCTCTATGTTTTTCTAAACAGCTCTGGAAAATTCACATCTAATTACTAGTTGCAACTTGGTTTATATATCACCAAGTTTACAAGTGAAGACAAAGATAAAATACAATCATAAAATAGTTTTTCACATGTTTCTTCTTCATTTCTCTATCCAATGCAATCTAAGATAATCAGTTAATCATTGAATACTTCCTTGTTTGCACCAGAATGGAAATGCTGCTTTTTCTTGATTCCTCCAAGAGGCTACCACATTCCAATTGTCTATGTCAACCCATGTGCCTCTGTCAGCTTATGAATTGTCACTGTCAACTACTATGGAACTGAGCATCCGTTGAAGCTTTCATCCGTTGATGGCTTTATCCGTTGATGCTTTAGTGACATCCATTGATGATTTAACAGTTGAAGCTTTATCAGTTGATGAACTCATCCGTTGATGGATGTTATCCGTTGATGCTTTAGAGACATCTGTTGAATCTTTGTTTCTCATCCTTTGAAGGCCTTTAATCTATCAGTTGATACTACTTCATTTATACAAAATTACAAGGCATGAAATATTTACAATTAGCCCTTCTATTTGTATATCCACTAGTAGTCAACATGACTTATAATTTCCCACAACTTCTAAGAATTATAACTTAAATACAGAGACTGAAATGTGCTACAATACTAAACTTATTTCTATGTAAAGCTACTCCATCAACGGATAGCCAAAGTGGTCTTATCCGTTGAGGCTACAAACATTAGATTTCTACTTAAGTGTTTTGTTTAACTTATTATCAAACTAATACATATATTCCTAACAATATCTTATTTTTCCTGAATCGCTTCCTCACTTTGACCCTTCGTTTAAGGATGATAGGTGGTGCTCATTTTCAACTTTAGCTTCCAAACATTTAAAAATATCCTATTTGTTTCTATCCGTTAAGGTTAAAAAGTAATCTCATATACTCACTTATTATCACCTTTAGGTAATTGATCTTTATATTCTATTCTTTCCAATTCCTTTATTAACTTCTCCGTGGTCTTAATTATATCCAATCCTTTCTTTCTGCACAAGGCATCTATTACCATACGGCTTCGTTTAGGTAGTTGTTAATGGATTAATCAGAATCTGTTGTTAACCTTGGTCAAAATTTCATATTTGAAGACTCAACGTATAACTGCTTTCCTTCTAATCTTTGGGAAAATTCTTGGGCATTCCACACAGACTTTCTTATTCTCTGAATAGCTGAAGATGATATCGATAAATACCATTCACTTATCCGAGTACTCCTTATACACCACATTCCTTAATTCCTTATAGTCACCTGATGTATTTGTTATTTCGTATAATATCACCAGAGCTTGCAATGCTCTTAACTAATTTTAATCATAATCTTTGTTATGTTCTCAGGTCGGATCTTCAGTTAATCCTCGAGACATAACACACTTCTTGAATTAAGTCTCATAAGTAATCAATTCTTTATAGGGTCTCACTTCTTCTTATTCGTTGTTTTGTTAAACTCCCGATAATCAGTACATACTTTCAGAATTTCATTCCTTTTTCTCCCTTAACATCACTGGTACACTTGACGATTCGCTTCTTGTAAAACCACTTCATGGGTCTGCCTTATCTACTAGGCCTCCAATTATTCGCTTTAATCTTTTGACATGTCCACACTTCCTAATCCATCTTGAAATTTTCTTCTTATACCCGGTTATCAATATTTTTCTTTAAATTTCCGTATATCTTTGCATTTCTTCAATAAATTAAATACTTTATATTGTGAATTCCCTGTGGGATCTCATTTCTTAATCCTTCTACTTATAGGATCCAAGTGCTGGAAGAAAACCTGGGGATATCGTGATCGTTCTCCTGGACGCATAAATTTCCTCTTACTAACTGCTAACATCGTGATCCATTATCTTCTCTTGACATCTCCTTATCTTTCCCTTAACAACTTCGACTGAAAGATCATACTATCCATGTTACGACCGGCATTTTATGTAATATTATTTGTGAATTTGGTATAATATTAAGTCAAATGAAAATATATTCAATGATTGTACGTTTGTGTGAGTGAAAATTTCTGCATTATAAATTTGCTTTGGGTAGTATATGATTTTTCAAAGCAAGAGTTTATTTAATTTCTTTATTTTTGATTTATAAGGAATATTCTAAGCTTTGGAAAAATCTTCTTTTAAAAGGCATTTTGATCACAAATTTTGAAAATGATTTTATAAAGTCTCTAAAAATACAAGTTATTTTATGGTATAAATTTTATAATTTTTGAACTTGTATTTTATTTTATAAAAATAAATCTTTACAAATTTTATTTGTTATAATTATCAAATTACATGAATAACCTTGCATGCAAACTCTCTTTCTATTCTCTCAAAGGGCAAATAAGACTTTTCCAACCCCACTAACTCATTTGATTATTACCAAATTACTACCTTAGCCTTGCATGCAAAATGGCCTAACTTTATCCAAGGGACATTTTTGTAAGTTCTCACTTCCACTCATTACTTGTCAACCAAATAGCATAAAACAAACAAATCAAAGTGGAGAGAAGTCATTCATCATTTCACACTCCAACACACCACAAAAATTTCTCTCTTCCCCTCCCTCCCTTTTGCTCTCGGCCGAACCCCATTTCCCCCACTCCCTTCCATTTTTCATTCCATTTCTCATCTTCCCTAGTGTAATTCTTTCACCTACATTTATTTTATATACTTCCCAAGAGTTTTGTGATTTGGAAGATGAAGTTTCATGGTTGCATGTGTAGTTTTGTGTGATCTCCAAAGAGAAACTCTTGATTCTTGTGAATTCAAGAGCTCTCTATGAGATATATTATGTATATGTGCTAACTAAGTGTTTTATGGAGATATCATGCTTTAAAATCCTTTGCATGCTACTGAAATCTCATTATAAATTTATGTTTAGCCATGCATGCTAGTTTTAAGACATTAAAATGATGATCAACCATGTTTTGCATGCTATTCTTTTCGAAATCATGTTGTTATCTATAAAATCCGAAATAGATGTGCTTAAATAGATTGTTTCCATGATGAATTTCTTATTAATACTTAAAAGGAGTTATATTTCATAATTATTAAGGATAAGTATTAGGTGCAAGTCGATTTTGCAAGCATTTACAACTTTATGCCTAGCCGAAATCTTGTTATGTGCTTTCCATGAGTTGCATGTTATATATTTAGTTGCATGTTGTTGTTTTTAGGCATGGATGATCTCACCCAATGTTATTTTGAGAATAAAGGAGTTAGTTCAGTAGATTACCATGTATAAGTCTTGGTTTAAGTATTGAGTTTTTGAGTTGTCAAGTCAAAACCTTGGAAAAATGAGAGTTATAGTTTCTGCAGAAAAATCAGTTTAATACCCTGAGGTTTAGAGTGAGTTTTGACCATGTCATTGATGTGCACTTTGAGGCCCAAGCTACCAGAAGTTAGTATGGGGAGTATATAATAGGTTTTAGGAGTTGGTTGGAGGTTTGCATGTCATTTGGTTAGGTGCACAAGTAGAATAACAAAATCTGTCCAGCAGGGGACAGTTTTGTTGCAACTTAGAAATAGGGAGATTTGGCTATGTCATGGGTAGGCCCTCATTAGGCCCAATTGGGCCTTAGTTAGAGGGTATGTCAGAGAAGTTTTTCCAACCATAGTTCATAGGATATGAGCTATAACCATGTGTCACAAGTTAATTCAAGTCAAGGCATTTTCTGCCCAGAAAAACAGGGGAACCTTGGACTTTTAGCTTAGGCCCAAGAAGGCCCAAGCCAGGCCTTTGATCCACATCAAGCTTGTGAGATGCCCTTAGGTCAGGAGAGTCTTGTGTAAAAATTTTGAAGAAAAACTTGTAGTTTAAGAGTGTCTAATGCACTCAAGAAACCTTAGTTACCATTCTGAAATTTGCACCAGTGAGCACTTTCACTTATCACATAGTTTTAGAACACTTAGAAGTGAGTATTAGGTCAACCACCATAGTTGTAAGATAGTATAAGGTCAGTAGAGAAAACGGCACAAGTGAGGGTCAATAGGTTTTGGATAATTTAGGAAAGGCACATTGAGTTAGGAAGCCCAAATTTGAAGACTTTGTTTAGTTAGCGACCAAGTGACTTAAGTGGTGAGTCGAGATCATCCACGCCTAGTGTGGCATTATGGTGTATATGATGTTATTTGGTATTAATATATGATATGTGATTATGTGTCTACGTGTGTACATTTGAAAATATAATGGTGGATATGAATTAAGTGCGTATAGGCCTAAGTGCCATCCATGTTTAATTTCGGGTTGTAAATAGGTTAAGATGGTAAGAATATATTATAATGAGGATTATTATTATTTATGTAGGATCTCGAGACGAGGGAAAACTTGCCATAAAAGTCGAGTGAAGCTCCAGTTGTTGCTCCTACCAGTCAGACCAGACCAGTCTATCTCAAGGCAAGTGATTCAACTTGACCTTCGTATTCACTGTAAACAGTTCATATATATATCGATGCAATTGTCCTGAGTCATTTTGATATATTTAAATCAAGCGTATCTTTTGTTTATCTTTGAGTTACATAGAGATGCCATGAACCCTCAAGTACGTATTGCAAGTAGTTCAAAAGTCTTTCATGATAGTTTAATGCCATGATAAAATAGAGATTTGTTATAATACCTTATTGATCCTTTTGATTATCATGCTATTGATCCCTGAGAAATCTTGATATTGCACCCTGATGCTTTGATTCAACTCTTGAAATAACCTCGATAGAAACTTTATCTTGATACCTAAAAGCCAATCATTTCTTAAATTCATTCATGATTGTTTGATAACCCTATCCTTACCCTAAAAGCTTGATACCCTGTTATATCTTGAGCTGATGATCACTTTCTTTATATTTTAACACCTCTATCCTATTGGAACCAGTGATGCTTATCTTCTTGATGTTCTAATACCTATACCTTATCTACAACCATTGCTTTAATCCTAGTTTGGCATTACTCTTTCATATTATCCAATAGCCTTGCTCAATTTTCTTGTCAAAGTTCTTGTTTATGGAAACCTCTCAATTACCCTAATATAGTAAAGTCTAGTGGATCATGGCCCTGAGATTTAGTGTCATATTTCCAGTGTTTCAAGTTGATCTATAATCCCTTGATAAAAATGATTACAGTCGAAAGAGATTTTGTCATAAATCGGCATCAGTTTTTAAAATGATTAAAATGTGGATTTTTCAGTCCCAAAGGGGGATAAATGTTTTCTTTGAATGGTGGATCTGGACTGAGACGCGAGTCCTTTCCACACTTATATTAGGCTTAAAAGTTGCCTAGGGATTCCCAATAATGTTTTAGAACCCAGCGAGGTTCGGGATTACTTCGCGGCTGATCACCGGCTGTAATCCGTAGCGTCATAAAATGATTTTGATTAAGAATGATTTTTAAAATTTGTTTTGATGCAAGCAAAATGATGCCAACTCACATAAGTTTTATCTCTCGTTATCATTGATTATGTCTTTCCATTGTCATTCCTAAAGGTATATCTCGATTTATGTTTTGTGTTGTACTATTAGCACTTGTTGAGCTTTTGGCTCACTTCTTGCTTTACCCTTATATTACAGCTAACAGCTATGGTTAGATTCAAGCAGAATGCCCGTAAGACCTGTGATGCTGATGCTTATGTTCGAGCTCAGGTAGAATAAGTAATAATAGTTGTGTGAGGACTCGGTATTTGTAATCAGATGTAATAGTTGGTAGTGTTGGGCTGTTCCAAACCCTAAACTGTAAGATCTTGGATTTTGGTTGTGTATTCTTCATTAAAAAGATGTAATAGCTATATTTATTTCGCTATTTAAGTTGGGGGTGTGACAGGTTTTGGTATCAGAGCTACGGTTTAGAGTCCCTGGATAGCCCAAATAGGTTATAGGATTTGTGTGTAGGTTATAGATATTATGCGAGAGAGTAGGTTAAGTAAATTATTATTAATACTCCTCTTATTGGTTGTCAGCAAAGGGCGCATTCCTCGTCATCCTCAGGGTCGGACGACACTATTGCTTTCTCTGTGTATGCTAAGTTGAGGCGCGAGTTCGACATGCTTCAGGGCAAGTACGACCGACTGATAGACCGACTGAAGAACGTGTGTCCGGACAGCCGAAACTACGAAGGGAAGCCCAAGGAGCAGATGATTGCGAGACTTGAGACCTTGGTTCAGTACGTCAACACTAAGCTTGAGGAGATGCCAGCACACCGGGACCGTACCAGCCAGTATGTCATTCAAATGGTGGCGGATGAGCTCCAGAGCATTGTCAAGTCGCTTCGAGAGGAAAAGACTACCAAGCCCCGTTCAGATGGAGTGGAGCCTTAGTTCTTTCCATTTACCTTTCATGTTGTTGTACTATCAGACTCTATGGAATCCCCAGTTGTTTCCGTCTTTCCTTTAATAAGCCTGTTATTCCTAGAATCAGACTATGTCCCAATCCTATGTACTGTGACCTTTAAAAATTTCAATAATTATGTGCTATTGTTCCATTTGCTCTCAACTGTTATTTTATGTTTTTATCATCATATCTGCTTAATTTGGAAACTTGACCCCATATGTAAATGAGAATGCCATGCGATACCCTCGAATCATTTTATCATTCATATTTGTTATGACACAACTCTTATTTCAGGATCATGCCTCCCAAAAAGAAGAACCCAACAACCACCTTCACCACAGACCCAAATATTCTTCGACTACTGGAAACCTTGCAACAGCAAACCAATGCTATAGCTCAACAACAACTAACCCTTCAACAACGAATTGAAAACCAAGATAACCGTGAGCCACACCAACCACCTGAACCACCAGTACCACCTAGACAAATTGTCACTTTCAAAGCTTTTCAGAATGTGAATCCACCTGTATTTCATGATACCACTGATCCAGTGATAGCAAACACCTGGATCAAGGAGATGGAAAGGGATTTTGAGTTGGTACAGTTAGGAGATGATCAGAAGACGCCGTATGCCACTTACTTCTTGAAGGGAGAAGTCATCTATTGGTGGGAATCAGTAAAAGCTATGGAAGTCACTCAGCAGGTTTCTTGGGAGAGATTTAAAAAGTTATTTCTGGACAAGTATTACCCTAAGTACATGCAGAATCAGATGGAGCTAAAATTTCTTGAGTTGAAGCAAGGGAACATGACTGTATTGGAGTATGAGAAGAAGTTCACTGAGTTGTCAAGGTTTGTGACAAAGTATACCAGCACTGAGGAGGAAAAAGCAAAGAAATTTCAGCAAGGATTGGAGCCTTGGATCAGAGATAGGGTGGCTATGTTTGAGCTTGAAACTTATGCGGGAGTAGTACAGAAAGCTGCTCTGATTGAGAATAATGGGATGCAGTCAAGGAAAGAGGGATAACAAGAAGAGGAAGGTTCCATTTTATGGAGAAAAGTCTGAAGCTGGAAGTTTACAAGATCGGAATGTAAAGAGGATTGGTTTCCAGAAGGGCGGAAATTTTCAAAGGAAGGGAAATTTGGGCAAAAGGCAAGAATCAAAAGGGAACAATCAGGCAAGCCAAGGGCAAGTTGGAGAAAACAGGTTCCAGAGGCCAGAATGCAAGCACTGTGGAAGAAGGCACCCCGGAGTATGCAATAAGCTGAGTATGACCTGTTATAGGTGCAATCAGAGGGGACATTTGGCAAACGAGTGCAAGATGCCGAAGCCAGGAGTTACGTGTTACAAGTGTGGGAAGACTGGACACATGGCTAGGGAGTGTAAGGCAACAGGACCAGTCAGAGCTCTGATGAACGTGGCAAGTACCAGTGCAAGCGTTCCAGCTGAGGTATTGACGTTACCTCCACCACCCGCACCAACCCCGCAAGCAACAGCAAGGACATTTGATCTAAAGATGAAAGATGCTGTTCAGAATTCTGAGGTGATAGCAGGTACACTTTTATTCAATAATGTCAAAGCTAAAGTATTGATTGATTCGGGAGCAACAAGATCTTTCATATCAGAATCTTTCGTTGATAAGCTCCAATGTGATAAAACGGTTATGAGTGAGGTAGTAAAAGTGGTAATTGCGAACCAAGAGAAGATTCCTGTGAATCAATTTTGTCCAAAATGTGAGATTGATATTTCGGGATATAAGTTCTCAGCCGACTTGATACTCTTCAAGCTGGGAGAGTTTGATATAATTTTAGGAATGGATTGGTTAGGAGAGAATAGCGCTCAGATAAATTGTAAGACCAAGAGAGTGTATTTAAAGACGAAGAGTGGAGAGAAGGTAGTATTTAAGGGGCAGAGGCAAGGGCAACTATTTCTTACAATTATTCAGGCTAAGAAGTTACTTAGAAAAGGTTGTGAGTCGTTCCTAGCATATGTAGTGGATTCAGAGAGAGGCAGCCCCAGCATGGAAGATATTCCTGTAGTTAATGAGTTCCCCGATGTGTTTCCCGACGAACTACCAGGCTTACCACCAGATCGACAAATTGAGTTCGAGATCAACCTTGCTCCAGGAACGGAACCAGTTTCAAAGGCTCCGTATAGGATGGCACCAGCAGAAATGAAAGAGTTGGCGAGCCAGCTACAAGAATTATTGGATAAGGGAGTGATACGACCAAGTACGTCGCCATGGGGAGCACCTGTTCTTTTTGTGAAGAAGAAAGATGGGAGTATGCGTCTATGCATAGATTACCGGGAGTTGAATAAAGTAACGATCAAGAACCGCTACCCGCTACCAAGGATAGATGACCTTTTTGATCAGTTAAAGGGAGCAAAATGCTTTTCGAAGATTGATTTGAGATCGGGATACCATCAATTAAAGATCAAGGAAGAAGATATTCCCAAGACCGCATTTAGGACCAGATATGGGCATTATGAATTCCTAGTAATGCCGTTTGGATTGACCAACGCTCCGACCGCATTTATGGATCTGATGAATCGAGTATTTAAGAAGTATTTGGATAAATTTGTCGTGGTATTTATTGATGACATCCTTATTTATTCTAAGTCGGAAGAAGAACATATGCAGCACCTCTGGATAGCATTGGAGATACTCCGACAAGAGAAGTTGTATGCCAAGTTTACCAAATGTGAGTTTTGGTTAAAGGAAGTTCAATTTTTGGGGCATGTTATTGGAAATGAGGGAGTTAAAGTGGATCCGGCGAAGATTGAGGCAGTTATGAGTTGGGAGAGGCCAAAGACTCCTACGGAAGTGCGAAGTTTTCTAGGATTGGCCGGATACTATAGAAGATTCGTCAAGGATTTCTCGAAGATCGCCACGCCATTGACCAAGTTAACCAGAAAGAATCAAAAGTTTGAATGGAGTGCAGAATGTGAAAATAGCTTTCAAGAGTTAAAACAGAAGTTGGTAACAGCTCCGGTGTTGGTACTTCCAGATGATCAAGGGAATTTTGTAATATTCAGCGACGCTTCACATAAGGGTTTGGGTTGTGTGTTGATGCAACACAGTAAGGTAATAGCATATGCGTCAAGACAGTTGAAGCCGCACGAGTTAAAGTATCCGACGCATGACTTGGAACTAGCCGCCATAGTGTTCGCACTCAAGATTTGGATACACTATCTCTATGGAGAGAAGTGTGAAATCTACACGGATCACAAGAGTTTAAAGTACATTTTTACTCAGAAAGAGCTCAATATGAGGCAGAGGAGATGGCTGGAATTGATCAAGGACTATGACTGTTCGATAAATTACCATCCGGGAAAGGCGAACGTAGTGGCCGATGCGCTGAGTCGGAAGGAGAGATTGAATATGATGATAACATCAAAAGAGTTATCTGAAGAAATCGGAAAATTTGAATTGGAACTTTGTGCTTATGGGAAAGTCAAAGAAGTTTGTCGTACAATGACCTTTCAGCCAACACTAATGGAAAAGATAAAGAAGTGTCAAGAGGAAGTAATGGAAAAAGAGAAAAATCAGTTATCTGGAGAAGAGATTAATACTAAAAGGGATGAGCAAGGAATACTAAGGTTTTCATCCAGAATATGGATTCCTCATGTACCTGAATTAAAGAATAAGATCCTCCATGAAGCCCACCATTCGAAATTTTCAATCCACCCGGGAAGCACCAAGATGTATCAAGACTTAAAGAAGAACTTTTGGTGGCCAAATATGAAGCGAGACGTGGCAGAATGGGTTGCGAAGTGTTATACTTGTCAGAAAGTAAAGGCAGAACATCAACGACCAAGCGGATTAATTCAGCCCCTGAAGATTCCAGAATGGAAATGGGAAAATATCGCTATAGACTTTATAGTAGGACTACCGCGAACAAAATCCGGACATGACGCAATATGGGTTATAATTGATCGTCTTACGAAGTCGGCGCATTTCCTTCCAATAAATGAGAAGTCGTCACTGGACAAGTTGGTTCATCTGTATGTGCACGAAATCGTATTTAGGCATGGAGTACCCGTATCAATAGTTTCAGACAGAGATCCCCGATTTAACTCGAGATTCTGGAAGTAATTCCAGGAATGTCTTGGCACGAAGTTGAATATGAGCACGGCGTATCACCCGCAGACTGATGGTCAGAGCGAAAGGACGATTCAAACAATCGAAGACATGTTGCGCAGTTGTGCAATCGATTTTGCAGGAAGTTGGGATGACCACCTTCCATTGATTGAATTCTCATATAACAACAGCTATCATTCCAGTATCGGCATGCCACCATATGAAGCTTTGTACGGGCGAAAATGTAGATCACCAACAAGTTGGGATGAAGTAGGAGAAGGAAGAATTCTCGGCTCAGAATTGGTACAACAGTTGCATGACTCAGTCAAGTTAATTCAGAAAAGGTTGCTTGCTGCTCAAGATACACAGAGGAAGTATGCGGATCCAGCGCGTAAGGATGTTCAATTCCAAATTGGCGAAGCTGTGTTGCTAAAGGTGTCACCTAGGAAAGGGTTGATGAGATATGGCAAGAAAGGAAAGTTAGCACCTAGATACATAGGTCCTTTTGAGATTTTGAGTCAAGTAGGAAAGGTGGCCTACGAGTTGGCCTTACCATCTCAGTATCGGCATGTGCATAATGTGTTCCATGTGTCGTTACTTAAGAAATATAATCCTGACACTAGCCATGTGATAGAATATGAACCCGTAGAAATTCAGGCAGACCTGTCATTTGTGGAGCAACCGGTTAAAATACTCGACTGGCAAGTAAAGAGTCTTAGAAATAAGTCAGTAAAGTTAGTAAAAGTACTTTGGAGGAACCCTAAGGTCGAAGAGTCGACTTGGGAGTTAGAGTCTGATATGCGTTCCCGGTATCCTCATCTGTTCTCTTAGATTCTGGGGACAGAATCCCTTAAGGGGGAGAGGATGTTACGACCGGCAATTTATGTAATATTATTTGTGAATTTGGTATAATATTAAGTCAAATGAAAATATATTCAATAATTGTACGTTTGTGTGAGTGAAAATTTCTGCATTATAAATTTGCTTTGGGTAGTATATGATTTTTCAAAGCAAGAGTTTATTTAATTTCTTTATTTTTGATTTATAAGGAATATTCTAAGCTTTGGAAAAATCTTCTTTTAAAAGGCATTTTGATCACAAATTTTGAAAATGATTTTATAAAGTCTCTAAAAATACAAGTTATTTTATGGTATAAATTTTATAATTTTTGAACTTGTATTTTATTTTATAAAAATAAATCTTTACAAATTTTATTTGTTATAATTATCAAATTACATGAATAACCTTGCATGCAAAACTCTCTTTCTATTCTCTCAAAGGGCAAATAAGACTTTTCCAACCCCACTAACTCATTTGATTATTACCAAATTACTACCTTAGCCTTGCATGCAAAATGACCTAACTTTAGCCAATGGACATTTTTGTAAGTTCTCACTTCCACTCATTACTTGTCAACCAAATAGCATAAAACAAACAAATCAAAGTGGAGAGAAGTCATTCATCATTTCACACTCCAACACACCACAAAAATTTCTCTCTTCCCCTCCCTCCCTTTTGCTCTCGGCCGAACCCCATTTCCCCCACTCCCTTCCATTTTTCATTCCATTTCTCATCTTCCCTAGTGTAATTCTTTCACCTACATTTATTTTATATACTTCCCTAGAGTTTTGTGATTTGGAAGATGAAGTTTCATGGTTGCATGTGTAGTTTTGTGTGATCTCCAAAGAGAAACTCTTGATTCTTGTGAATTCAAGAGCTCTCTATGAGATATATTATGTATATGTGCTAACTAAGTGTTTTATGGAGATATCATGCTTTAAAATCCTTTGCATGCTACTGAAATCTCATTATAAATTTATGTTTAGCCATGCATGCTAGTTTTAAGACATTAAAATGATGATCAACCATGTTTTACATGCTATTCTTTTCGAAATCATGTTGTTATCTATAAAATCCGAAATAGATGTGCTTAAATAGATTGTTTCCATGATGAATTTCTTATTAATACTTAAAAGGAGTTATATTTCATAATTATTAAGGATAAGTATTAGGTGCAAGTCGATTTTGCAAGCATTTACAACTTTATGCCTAGCCGAAATCTTGTTATGTGCTTTCCATGAGTTGCATGTTATATATTTAGTTGCATGTTGTTGTTTTTAGGCATGGATGATCTCACCCAATGTTATTTTGAGAATAAAGGAGTTAGTTCAGTAGATTACCATGTATAAGTCTTGGTTTAAGTATTGAGTTTTTGAGTTGTCAAGTCAAAACCTTGGAAAAATGAGAGTTATAGTTTCTGCAGAAAAATCAGTTTAATACCCTGAGGTTTAGAGTGAGTTTTGACCATGTCATTGATGTGCACTTTGAGGCCCAAGCTACCAGAAGTTAGTATGGGGAGTATATAATAGGTTTTAGGAGTTGGTTGGAGGTTTGCATGTCATTTGGTTAGGTGCACAAGTAGAATAACAAAATCTGTCCAGCAGGGGACAGTTTTGTTGCAACTTAGAAATAGGGAGATTTGGCTATGTCATGGGTAGGCCCTCATTAGTCCCAATTGGGCCTTAGTTAGAGGGTATGTCAGAGAAGTTTTTCCAACCATAGTTCATAGGATATGAGCTAGAACCATGTGTCACAAGTTAATTCAAGTCAGGGCATTTTCTGCCCAGAAAAACAGGGGAACCTTGGACTTTTAGCTTAGGCCCAAGAAGGCCCAAGCCAGGCCTTTGAGCCACATCAAGCTTGTGAGATTCCCTTAGGTCAGGAGAGTCTTTTGTAAAAATTTTGAAGAAAAACTTGTAGTTTAAGAGTGTCTAATGCACTTAAGAAACCTTAGTTACCATTCTGAAATTTGCACCAGTGAGCACTTTCACTTATCACATAGTTTTAGAACACTTAGAAGTGAGTATTAGGTCAACCACCATAGTTGTAAGATAGTATAAGGTCAGTAGAGAAAAAGGCACAAGTGAGGGTCAATAGGTTTTGGATAATTTAGGAAAGGCACATTGAGTTAGGAAGCCCAAATTTGAAGACTTTGTTTAGTTAGCGACCAAGTGACTTAAGTGGTGAGTCGAGATCATCCAAGCCTAGTGTGGCATTATGGTGTATATGATGTTATTTGGTATTAATATACGATATGTGATTATGTGGCTACGTGTGTACATTTGAAAATATAATGGTGGATATGAATTAAGTGCGTATAGGCCTAAGTGCCATCCATGTTTAATTTCGGGTTGTAAATAGGTTAAGATGGTAAGAATATATTATAATGAGGATTAATATTATTTATGTAGGATCTCGAGACGAGGGAAAACTTGCCATAAAAGTCGAGTGAAGCTCCAGTTGTTGCTCCTACCAGTCAGACCAGACCAGTCTATCTCAAGGCAAGTGATTCAACTTGACCTTCGTATTCACTGTAAACAGTTCATATATATATCGATGCAATTGTCCTGAGTCATTTTGATATATTTAAATCAAGCGTATCTTTTGTTTATCTTTGAGTTACATAGAGATGCCATGAACCCTCAAGTACGTATTGCAAGTAGTTCAAAAGTCTTTCATGATAGTTTAATGCCATGATAAAATAGAGATTTGTTATAATACCTTATTGATCCTTTTGATTATCATGCTATTGATCCCTGAGAAATCTTGATATTGCACCCTGATGCTTTGATTCAACTCTTGAAATAACCTCGATAGAAACTTTATCTTGATACCTAAAAGCCAATCATTTCTTAAATTCATTCATGATTGTTTGATAACCCTATCCTTACCCTAAAAGCTTGATACCCTGTTATATCTTGAGCTGATGATCACTTTCTTTATATTTTAACACCTCTATCCTATTGGAACCAGTGATGCTTATCTTCTTGATGTTCTAATACCTATACCTTGTCTACAACCATTGCTTTAAGCCTAGTTTGGCATTACTCTTTCATATTATCCAATAGCCTTGCTCAATTTCCTTGTCAAAGTTCTTGTTTATGGAAACCTCTCAATTACCCTAATATAGTAAAGTCTAGTGGATCATGGCCCTGAGATTTAGTGTCATATTTCCAGTGTTTCAAGTTGATCTATAATCCCTTGATAAAAATGATTACAGTCGAAAGAGATTTTGTCATAAATCGGCATCAGTTTTTAAAATGATTAAAATATGGATTTTTTAGTCCCAAAGGGGGATAAATGTTTTCTTTGAATGGTGGATCTGGACTGAGACGCGAGTCCTTTCCACACTTATATTAGGCTTAAAAGTTGCCTAGGGATTCCCAATAATGTTTTAGAACCCAGCGAGGTTCGGGATTACTTCGCGGCTGATCACCGGCTGTAATCCGTAGCGTCATAAAATGATTTTGATTAAGAATGATTTTTAAAATTTGTTTTGATGCAAGCAAAATGATGCCAACTCACATAAGTTTTATCTCTCGTTATCATTGATTATGTCTTTCCATTGTCATTCCTAAAGGTATATCTCGATTTATGTTTTGTGTTGTACTATTAGCACTTGTTGAGCTTTTGGCTCACTTCTTGCTTTACCCTTATATTACAGCTAGCAGCTATGGTTAGATTCAAGCAGAATGCCCGTAAGACCTGTGATGCTGATGCTTATGTTCGAGCTCAGGTAGAATAAGTAATAATAGTTGTGTGAGGACTCGGTATTTGTAATCAGATGTAATAGTTGGTAGTGTTGGGCTGTTCCAAACCCTAAACTGTAAGATCTTGGATTTTGGTTGTGTATTCTTCATTAAAAAGATATAATAGCTATATTTATTTCGCTATTTAAGTTGGGGGTGTGACAATCCATCCTTGCTCCTTTTGGATTATAAACTCTGACTTCCAATTCCAACTTTTAAAATTCCATAAATAATTCTTCTGGTGTAGTCTCTATGTTTGTTCTCTCCTTTGTGCTTATCGCTTGCCACTACATTTGTTTTTCCTCGTGAATACATACTTCAAACTATTATGGTCCATATATATTTTACACCTTTCTCCATACATATCAGGTTTCCCAATCTTTTAAAGAAAAAATTATTACTGCTAGTCCCAATTATGAGTAGGATACTTCTGCTCATAAGGTTTTGGTTGTCTGGATGCATATATAATAACTTTATTGTGCTACATCAACATACATCCTATTCCCTTATGAGAAGTATCACTGCAATCTACCAAATCTAATTGATACTTTCAAAGTGATAAAGCAGGTGCTGTAACTATTCTTTCATTTAACTCCGTAAAACTTTCTTCACCCTTCTCTACTTCATATAAACATCTTGCTTTTCTTGGTTAGCTTCGTCCAAGATATTGCAACTTTCAAGAAATCTTGCACAAATTTTCGATAGTAACCGACCCATGATAAAAATTCTTACTTTTGTTGGTGTTTCTGGTCTTTCTTCATTTATAGTAACTTTAATTTCTGCTGAATCCCTTTTGGTCTTCTCCACATTGACTATTTATGCTAAGAACTATACTTCATACAACTTCTTTCTTCTCCAACTTCCCAGTTATCATTAAAAGCTTCACATGGTCCTCCGTTGACTTTAAGTAACACAAATACAACTCATCCAGATATTTCTTAAAGATTCTGTCCATCAAATTTAAATATTATTGGTATATTGGTTAATTCAAATGACATCACTAGAACTTTATAGCAGCAGTACTTAGTTCTGAAAATTATCCTTGATATGTCCATAGGTTCAATCTCCAATTGGTAACGCCCAAATCTTAGATCAATTTTAGAAAATGCTTTGCTTCTTCTGTTTGATCAAACAAATCAGTAGTTCGAGGTAACAGATACTTACTCTTGATAGTAAACTTGTTGAGCTTTCTTTAGTCAACGCATAATCTCATACTTCCATTTTCTTATTAACAATTAGTACCGGTGCACCTTATGGGATATGAAAGAGATATGTCCTAAGTCCAATCATGTATGAGGATTTAGGAATAACTTTTATGTAATCTATTTTGATTTCATTGATATTAATAAAAGACTTGTTTTGTTTTTATTACGGGCTCTATCTATTTTAAGTGTTTAAATAAGATATACCACAGTTTAGAGTAAAGTTTTTTTATGGATTGTGATGAGATCATAATAATGAGACCTAAAAGATGATAACTCTAAAATTAAATAGTTCCTGGTCGTAGGATTACTAACTGGTAATTAATAATCCGCAAAGATCGGTACATACTATGCTTGCTTCATTATGAAGGATGTCTGTTCTCATAGACATTTGTGTGGTGACACTATAGCTAGTATGTAGGTGCTTATTATAGAATAAGTTCACTGAACATGACTCACACAGCTGAACAACTGATGGAGTTCACTCACGTGTCAACAGTTGTTCACATAGTGATAGTTGTACAAGTATCCTTAGATTTGAGGTCATCATAGTCATCTTGTGTACACTGAACTATGCTTTGGTTTAGTTCTTAGTCTCCAGGGATAATTATAAGGGCTCTACTGGGTATAGGAATTTGTACACGAAGATAGTGTATGATCATTAAAAGATCTACCCCTTCCAGTGAAGGAAGAGAATTTTCAATGCTGATCCACTTATGCTAAATCAGGATGGCCAGAGTGAATGAAATTAGAAAGGAGTTTCTAATTTACATTAAATAGAACTAAGCATACTGAATGGGAAAGCAAATGATTAAATAAGATAGGCTTGACACAAGTTCCATGCCTTGTATTTAATCGTGACATTGCAGGGTATAAGGAATTAATTGTACGGTAACTACTCACTGAATAGGTTCTTGGTATTCTAAGCAGTGAATTCGTATTATCCGGATAGTCGCGATATGCTGACAAGTATCCCTCACGATATAGAATAAATATGATTAATTAATTAATCATATTTAATGAATTAGAGAATTTATATAAATAATGATAAAATAGTTTTATTATTATTTATTTCTACTACTGGCATAATATTGAACCTACAGGGTCACACCATAAAGGAGAATGATTTAATGGTGGAGGAATTAATTAATAATGGCTGATAATTATTTATTTATGAAATAAATAATTAATTGGAAAATTTAATAATTAATTAAATGAGATTTAATTGATTATAAATTAATTTAGAAAAAGTTCTTAATATTATTAATTAAGAATTTAATTTTTGGAAATTAAATCATGTGAGAGAATTATTTCTAAAGTGTTTAGAAAAAGGATTAATAATTAAAAGATATTTTAATTATTAGTGAGAATAATAAAGGGTTAATAATAATAATATTTTATGGGAAAATTTTCAGCTGAAAATTTTGCCTATAAATATACTATTATAAACCCTATTTTTGCCTCAACCTAAAAATTTACAAAACTCTAATTCTCTCCACCTCCTCCTCCTCCATTACATCGATTTCTTGGTGGATACCGGTGGAGTGCTTCACACTTGAGGAGTAGCTGCTAAGGATCTCCGCTCGTGGTTCTTGGATCGCTTTTAAAGGTTAGAAACGATCCCTCGATTTAATATACGATCTGTATGCAGATTATATGGATTTTATATCATAAAAATGTTTTAACATGCTTCCGTGATAGATAAAATCCTTCAATGGTATCAGAGCATAGGTTATATGCATATAGATCTGTGATAAAAATTTCAGAATTTTATGTGCTTGTATGAATTAATTATGATTTTTACAAGTTATATCATGGATTAATTATGACTGATTAGAAATTGTTTCTCATAATTATTTTGATTGTAGATCTGGGTTCTACTAGTGTTATAGATCGTCTGGGTATTTTTTTCATAATTTTATGATGTATGGATTAATTGTTATGAATTTTTGAAGTTGTTTTAATTAAATTCGTAATTAAATATATATATATATATATATACTATAATCTGTTATGTATATATATGTGTAATCTCCTGCTGCTATTAAAGAATAGTTCTGCTGTACTTGTACTAAGATTGATGGTTGCACGGAATTCGGTGCAAAGTACGGCTGTGGCGACTGCTGTTTCAATAAAAAAATAGGGGTGTCGCGGATTCTGGGAATGCGTTACACCCGTTACACCTTTTAATGGCTTAAAAGACCTGTAACGCATTACTGGAATGCGTTACAGGGCTTGTAACGCGTTTCTGTAATGCGTTACAGCCCATCTGTTATTTTTAAATTTGATTTCTGGGAGTTTCGTAACTCCGTTTTGGGCGTACAATATATCGTTGGAGACGGATCTAATGGAGTTGTCAAATATTTTTTATATAATAGTTTTGAACTTTTTATATTCCCGAAAGTATTTTAAAGCATGTTTTAATTGCTTTTAAATGCTATAATAAATTAGTACATCATTATATTAATGTGTGACATGATAATTGATTGCATGCTTACTTGTTTATTTAATTTTATATATGAGATATATGCCTATGTTTACCATGCGATGATAGATTTAGGTGAACTTAAATCAATATAAGGCGTGCTCTAGAAAATCTAGAATATGAATCGTTTCTTGCCTTAACAATAATATTATTAATACAATCATGAGATTCTTGTGTTTATGAAACACGTAATTAAATATGAATTTTCATTATTGAGAGAAAGGATGATTCTGTCAATAACAGATTTCTATCTGTATGAAAGGGTTATTGAGTGACGCCTCTTGACAATGCTCCACCCGATCTGGGAATCATCTGATTATCGATTATTGAATTGAAATATTTAATTTAAAAGGAAGAATCTCTTTATAATATGATTATGATTATAACGTAATATAATTCCTCTAAAATTAAATAATATCAAGTAGTATTTGGCCAATGACACAACGGGCTTGTGTCGGTCATAGCCTTCCAACATGATAGAAAGTGGTTCTTATTTTTAAATCATTATCGTTTCGTGCTACAGCCGAGGGCTTTGATTTCGAAATAAGAAATACTTGTCTATTACATAGAGATGTGTACATTGAATTAGAATCTAAAGGTCGTTACGTGCTACAGCCGTGGCCGTTGAAGACTGATTCAATTGTACGAAATGTTGGGTTAGACTTGACTTAGAATATTGAGTTTGTCGTGCCACAACCGCGACTCAATTATTCAAGAGGCTAAAGTTATATTAAGGAATAACATAAGATGTAATTGACAAGAGTTGTCTGCCTATTGAACATCACATGACGTTTCGTGCTATAGCCGAGGTTGTGTGATGGAATGTAGGATCTCTATTCCCACTAGCATTATGAATGCTTAATTTTCACTTAGGGGTTGTATAAATTAAATAAACTAGTGGGAGCCACTTATGAATAAAGACCCGATTCATATAGTGTTTTGAAATGAAATTGAATATTTGCTAAGTGTTGTTATGTGTTTATCATTTACAGATTTACTATATTCGTTATGTCTTCTGCACTATCACTCCGGAGCATACTAGATGCTCACAAGTTGACGGGTCCTAATTTAGCTGTTTGGTTTCACTGTAACAAGTTGGGGCACTGGAAGAGGAACTGCAAGGTTTACCTTGCAGAATTGAAGAAGAAGAAGGGTAGTGAGACTACCGCTTCTGATTCAGGCATGTTCATGAACGAAGTTAATATGTCACTAGGTCAAATTTCTACTTGGGTATTAGATACCGACTGTCGTTCTCATATTTGCAATTTATTGCAAGGACTAAAGGGAAGTAGGACTCTTGAAAGAGATGAGGTGATTCTACGTATGGGCAATGGAGCAAGGGTTGCGGCCATATCTGTAGGATCATTTAGTTTACATATGCCAACGGGCAAGACTATTATTCTGAATAATTGTTATTACGTTCCCTCTATTGTGAGGAATATTGTTTCTATTCCTATGTTGGATTTGGATGGTTTTTCATTTATTATTAAGAATAATGAATGTTCTATTATTAGAGATAATGTTCTTTATGGATATGGTATTTTAAATTATGGTCTGTATGTATGTGACGTAGAGCATGATTTACTTCAGATTGAACAAACTAACAAAAGAAAATGAGATGATGAAAATCTGACCTATTTATGGCACTATAGGCTAGGTCATATTAGTGAAAATAGACTGCGGACATTGCATAAGGAAGGGTTACTTGACCCCTTTGATTTTGAATCATATCCTACATGCGAGTCTTGTATATTGGGTAAAATGACCAAATCTCCATTTAGTGGATATGGAGAGATGGCTGCAGATTTGCTAGGATTGGTACACACAGATGTATGTGGACCAATGTATACGCAAGCCATGGGTGGATTTTCATACTTCATTACTTTCATAGATGATAGATCTAGATTCGGATATGTGTATTTGATGAAACACAAGTCTGAAGCCTTTGAAAAGTTCAAAGAATATAAACATGAAGTGGAGAAACAAACCAAACACAGTATTATAACTCTTCGATCAGATCGAGGTGGTGAATACTTGAATGGAGAGTTTCCAGATTATCTCAAAGAAAATGGTATAGTCTCCCAGTGGACTCCTCCATATACTCCACAGTTGAATGGGGTATCTGAAAGGAGAAATCGAACTTTGTTAGACATGGTTCGGTCCATGATGAGCTATGCGAATCTTCCAATATTCCTATAGGGTTATGCATTGGAAACCTCAGCATATTTACTGAATAAGGTGCCTTCCAAATCTGTTCCTCAAACTCCATATGAGATATGGAAAGAAAGGAAACCGAGTCTTAAACACGTTAAGATTTGGGGATGTCCAGCTTATGTCAAGAAAGTTGACCCAGATAAGCTGGAATCTCGATCTGTAAAATGTAATTTTGTGGGACATCCTAAAGAGACTTTGGGGTATTACTTTTATACCGATCATCGGGTGTTTGTCTCCAGACATGCTACCTTCTTGCAAAAGCAGTTTATCCTTGAAGGAAAGAGTGGGAGCAAAATTGAACTTGATAAAGTTCAAGAAGCACAAACTACTACGGATCAAGTGGAAACACCTGTTGAGACTGAACAACCTTCTGTGGAACAGCCCATTCGTAGGACAGGGAGAGTGTCTCGCCAGCCTGAGAGATATTATGGCCTTGGCATTGAGAATGGCAATGAGTTGTCAATCATTGATGATGACGACCCTGTGACCTATAATAAGGCTATGAGTAGTGTTAACTCAGAGAAATGGCATAGTGCCATGAAATCCGAAATGGAATCTATGTATACCAACCAAGTATGGACTCTGGTTGAGGCGCCTGAAGGTGTTAAGCCTATTGGGTGGAAGTGGGTATACAAAAGAAAGATTGGAGCAGATGGCCAGGTGGAGACCTATAAGGCCAGGCTCGTGGCAAAAGGATTCAAACAAAGGCAAGGGATTGACTTTGATGAAACTTTTTCGCCTGTAGCCCTGTTAAAATCAATTCGTATTTTGCTTGCGATTGCTGCTTACTACGACTATGAGATCTGGAAAATGGATGTGAAAACGGCCTTCCTCAATGGGGAACTTGAAGAGGAAGTGTATATGACACAACCAGAGGGTTTTCTTTCCAAGGGAAATGAACACCTAGTATGTAAGCTGCTGTGAACCATATATGGTTTAAGGCAAGCTTCTCGTAGATGGAGCATCCGTTTTGATGAAATAATCAAAGAGTTTGGTTTTATCAAAAACATAGATGAACCATGTGTCTACAAGAAGGTTAGTGGGAATGCGGTAACATTTATTGTATTGTATGTAGATGACATACTTCTTATAGGAAATGATATACCGATGCTGCAATCAGTCAAAGTATGGTTATCAAAGAACTTCACCATGAAGGACTTGGGTGAAGCATCCTACATTCTCGGTATGAAGATCTATAGAGATAGATCTATAAGAATGATAGGTCTTACCCAGGGTACATACATCCAAAAAGTGCTTAAAAGGTTTAGCATGGAAAACTCCAAAAGAGGTCTCATACCGATGAGCCATGGAGTGTCCCTTTCCGAAAAAATGTCTCCTAAGACACCTGAGGAAAGAGAGCGTATGAGTAAGATTCCTTATGCTTCAGTAATAGGATCTATCATGTACGCGATGTTGTGTACAAGGCCTGATGTTGCTTATTCAATCATTGTGACGAGCAGATATCAGTCCAATCCAGGTGAAGACCACTTGAAAGCAGTGAAAAACATCCTTAAGTACTTGCGAAGGACTCAGGACATTTTTCTTGTTTTTGGTGGTGAATCTGAGTTGAAAATAGAGGGTTATACTGACTCTAGTTTTCAATCAGAAAGTGATAGCAAATCCATGTCAGGGTACGTGTTTACTCTGAATGGTGGTGCGATTAGTTGGAAGAGTTACAAACAGTCTACAACGGCTGACTCCACAGCGGAAGCAGAATATATAGCTGCAAGTGAGGCTACAAAAGAAGCCGTTTGGATGAGGAAATTTGTTTCTAAGTTGGGAGTTGTTCCTAGCATTGAAGAGCCTATTGTGTTGTATTGTGATAACAACGCAACAATAGCACAAGCCAAGGAACCTAGGACTCATAAAAATTCCAAACATATCCTGCGGCGCTTTCATCTGATTAGGGAGATTGTTGAAAGAGGAGATGTCAACGTCGAGAGAGTTGACACACATAACAACATAGCAGACCCTTTAACAAAGCCACTTTCTCAAAGTCACTTTGATCGTCATAAAGACAAGATGGGTATTAGATACCAGAGTGATTGGCTTTAGTACAAGTGGGAGATTGAAAGAGATATGTCCTAAGTCCAATCATGTATGAGGATTTAGGAATAACTTTTATGTAATCTGTTTTGATTTCATTGATATTAATAAAAGACTTGTTTTATTTTTATTACGGGCTCTATCTATTTTAAGTGTTTAAATAAGATATACCACAGTTTAGAGTAAAGCTTTTTTATGGATTGTGATGAGATCATAATAATGAGACCTAAAAGATGATAACTCTAAACTTAAATAGTTCCTGGTCGTAGGATTACTAACTGGTAATTAATAATCCGCAAAGATCGGTACATAATATGCTTGCTTCATTATGAAGGATGTCTGTTCTCATAGACATTTGTGTGGTGACACTATAGCTAGTATGTAAGTACTTATTATAGAATAAGTTCACTGAACATGACTCACACAGCTGAACAACTGATGGAGTTCACTCACATGTCAGCAGTTGTTCATATAGTGATAGTTGTACAAGTATCCTTAGACTTGAGGTCATCATAGTCATCTTGTGTACACTGAACTATGCTTTGGTTTAGTTCTTAGTCTCCAGGCACAATTATAAGGGCTCTACTTGTAAGAATTTGTACACGAAGATAGTGTATGATCAATAAAGGATCTACCCCTTCCAGTGAAGGAAGAGAATGTTCAATGCTGATCCACTTATGCTAGTTCAGGAATCTATGGCCAGAGTGAATGAAATTAGAAAGGAGTTTCTAATTTACATTAAATAGAACTAAGCATAGTGAATGGGAAAGCAAATGATTAAATAAGATAGGCTTGACACAAGTTTCATGCCTTGTATTTAATTGTGACATTGCAGGGTAGAAGGAATTAATTGTTGGGTAACTACTCACTGAATAGGTTCTTGGTATTCTAAGCAGTGAATTCGTATTATCCGGATAGTCGCGATATGCTGAGAAGTATCCCTCACGATGTAGAATAAATATGATTAATTAATTAATCATATTTAATGAATTAGAGAATTTATATAAATAATGATAAAATAGTTTTATTATTATTTATTTCTACTACCGGCATAATATTGAACCTACAGGGTCACACCATAAAAGAGAATGATTTAATGGTGGAGGAATTAATTAATAATGGCTGATAATTATTTATTTATGAAATAAATAATTAATTGGAAATTTAATAATTGATTAAATGAGATTTAATTGATTATAAATTAAATTAAGAAAAAGTTCTTAATATTATTAATTAAGAATTTAATTTTTGGAAATTAAATCAAGTGAGAGAATTATTTCTAAAGTGTTTAGAAAAAGGATTAATAATTAAAAGGTGTTTTAATTATTAGTGAGAATAATAGAGGGTTAATAATAATAATATTTTATAGGAAAATTTTCAGCTGAAAATTTTGCCTATAAATATACTATTATAAACCCTATTTTTGCCTCAACCTAAAAATTTACAAAACCCTAATTCTCTCCACCTCCTCCTCGTACATTACATCGATTTCTTGGTGGATACCGGTGGAGTGCTTCACACTTGAGGAGCAGCTGCTAAGGATCTCCGCTCGTGGTTCTTGGATCACTTTTAAAGGTTAGAAACGATCCCTTGATTTAATTTACGATCTGTATGCATATTATATGGATTTTATATCATAAAAACGTTTTACCATGCTTCTGTGATAGATAAAATCCTTCAGGATACACTGGGTCTACTCGCTTCTTCTTCTAGCATCTCTTGCATCTGCTTTGCTAACTTCCTCATTTTAACTGGTGCCATTTTGTGTAAGGCCTTGGTCATTGGCTTCGTCTCAGGTGCTAAGTCAATCGCGAGCTTCATTTCTCTATCGGGAGGAAATGTTGATAACTCATCTGGAAACATATCTTGAAACTCCTTAATTGCTATAAAATCTTCAAATTTTGTTTGCTTCTGACTTTTATTTATCTCATAATCACCATAATGCTCACATATTGATCACCGTAATCATCGTTAACAAATTCTTTACCCTCCTTTTTCCTTTATATCTCATCATATTCTCATTTAACGTCTTTAGGACTATCTCTTCTTCATGACGGTTCGTCTGGGCATCATGCTTAAATAGTTAATCCATTCCTTAGAATAATGTCAAATCCTCTTATCTCAAATGATATCAATTCTTCACAACTTATTGCCAGAAATCTCAATTCCACCATTGGTGCTCACTTATTTAACAAATACACGCTCTTGAATTTGCTAGTCCTTTAGTCATAATCTTATTAATTCAACGGGGTAAATCATCTTATCAACAATACCTTGGGGAATAAACAATCAAATTGCTTCCACATCTTTCAATAATTTAATGCATAAGGTATCCACAATAATTATTCACGTCACTACATCTATATTCAGAATAACATATTTTACAGACAAATCATAAGCTCTCATTTTTGGAGACGTATTCCTTATTGGAGTAGATTCCCTTGGCTCTTAGTGGATCCTTCACTGGGGCTATTGATTGTAATCCATATGCCCTGTTCTCCTTCCCGTGCATAAGAGGTAGCTGGAACTTTGTTCGCTTGGTTCATAATATGTTGATTTGTTTGAAAAACTTTTGCAAAGAACGACGGTATAACGAAATAACTAGAAGGATTCATAATTCAATAAACTTGAAGTTGAAAAGAAAGAAGAAATAATGATTTGGATATGTATGGGACAACGACATTGGTACTTAAGATGGCCAGTCTTTCGTACCATATGGCATACAACATATCATTAGGTGGCATCCCACCCGACTCTTCGTCATTCTGACAAAGTGTCTCACCATAACACTGTTTGTCCCAATAAGAAAGCAAAACTTGAGGGAAACAATTAAATTTGAAAGGAATGCAATATCCTCCTTTTTGATATCATCATAAGAAGTTTATTAAGAAAAGAAGTTCATACATTTTTGAGGAATTAAAAAGGAATATAAGCTGTAATATTGAGGACAAGAATGATACCATTGGTCACCATCCACATTTCACTTGTATTCATCTTTCGAACTTGTTCGATCATATCCCAATTGCGTCATATAACACCTTTAGAAAGTACGCTGGAATGCCTTTTCAAATTAAGCATTAAGGTAGATTCTTACTTTCTAAGTCTTGCATCTATAACATCACACCTACACGTATAATATTTTAATAATTCGATCATAATGGCGTTCTTACCAGATAACCCCGGGTGTCCTCCTTTTTAATTTAGAATAACCATGAATCATTCAACATAGCGATCCTTTTGTTAATAATATTCTTCTTTTGGAAATCTTCTCAATCTCCTTCAGTCATACTAAGGCTTCTGTTAGACCAATGAATTCTTTGAACTTTGATAGTCCTAGTAATTGGATGAGTAATTGCTCCGTACGCTGATTCTGTTGTTAATCTTATCAAACAATATTTGTACCTTTCTGTTAGGAATAATCAACTTCTTCATAATCGCGGATCACTTTATTCCTTGAATTAACAATACCAAGTCTAAAATAAATATCCTTCTAGGTAATCCGGGTCTTTTAACAAACAAGAAACTCAAGTAGTAACATGACAACCAGTGTTTAAAACTTATTTTATTCAAAAAGGCTTTTAGAAATTTTGTAAGGAAAAATCTTTTTCGAAAACTTATTTAAAAATTTTGAAAATCACAAACCTGGTTGTCCTTACTATATGAGTTGGTTGTTGTCCTTCCTTCTTATAACAAGGTACCAAATTAAAGAAACGATCACATAAAGATCCATTTACTTCAATCTACCCTCTCTCCCTTATTGGGTCCATTTGCCTTCCTTAACCGACGAAAATTTTAGTTGTCGTTGCATGCTATCTTATTCGTAGCTTCAAATTAAGCTTTCATACTGGTAATACTCCCATTATCAACTATACAATCGTTAAGTGGAACAGACTATCCAATAGTCAACAAGTCGGCTAATGTCACATCACCTTGTTAAAATATATATCACATCATCATATCACCATTATCTAACTTCAAGAAATCTCCAGATCCATAATCTCCTCTAACTTTCTCTTTTCAATACTTATCTAATCCATTCCACAAGCTAGCCATGGGTGGCGTACTTACCAATGGCTTCTTTTAACCTGATAACAGCTATCCTCCTGAACACTTGAATCTTCTTTCTAAACTTCTTCTCACCTTTATTTATATGTCAAGTACCCACCATTTACAGTAGCTCTCAAATCCATCCTTGTAGGTACTGTTGCGTCATAGGACAAGTTTTAAATCGAGGGTATAGAACAGGATGTAGGGTAAACTAAAGAGACACACTCACAGCCGAATGTCCAGTAAAACAAAAATAAACAGATGGAGGTTCTTAAATAGGTAGTCTCGTATCAAGAGGTGGTAGAATAGCATAGAATAGCTTAAAGAGGTGCAACTGTCAGAACAGAAGATAGTACCGTTAATACTGATTGAGGAGCCAGGTGTAAATCAAATCCGAGAGAAGATGACGGTCCTTGAACGGAAAGCTCCAAACGATCGGATGATAAAGGGAAATCAGGATCTGCCATTGCCGTTGTCTGGAAATCACGTCGCAAGCTAATAATCCCGAATCGCAACACGAACCGCGCTGAAGACTATTTCAAGACCACTCTCATTCAACTTATCAGCCAAATACAGTCTGCACTTCAATCAGCTACAAATGCTAGCACCAAGAAGCTTCTTCAAGCACACCTTGCTCCTCTGCAATTACAACAAATCTCAGGCTACCAACAAAGTCAAAATGTCTCCCTCATCAAAAATGAAGTTGATCAACTCAAGAAAGACATGTCTGACAAGTTGAAAGCTAGACTTCTAGAGACAACAATGATAGACATCAAAAGACAGCTCAGGAAAAACTCTGATCTTGCAACCAAGGTAGATTCCTTGGAAAAAAGAATGATTGCTATGAAAGCTTCTTTTACAGCAATCCATCTACAACAAGCTCAACAAATAGACTTGCTTCAGAAACTGGTGGCTGAACAGACCTCCTCCTCTACTCAGCTTGATGATAACAAAAAGGGGGATAAAGAGAGTTTTAGGAGTGAGGGGGAACAAAAAGTGCTCAACATTCAAGTGAGTAAAGCAATTGTGCCAACAATTGCTTTCACAAAGCCACCAGCTAAAGATAACATTGATCTAAATAATGAAACAGCAACCACTTTGAGAGCAGCTAAAAAGAAGCAGTTTAGTCCAATAAACTTGGAGAAAATTGATGAGGATATTCAAAAGAAGTTTGGTCTAGCAAAGAAGCCAGAAAAATCAGTTATTCATCACTCTCAAGTCAGGAAAATTTCTGTGAATGATATGAGCATGAACTATCTGGAAAAAGGCCAGACATCCTGCATCAAATCCCCAAAGGTAGATCTAATCATGAAGCCAAAGGTGAACTAACCAAAATCTTCACTAAAGAATCCTTTGGACACAGTGTATGAGACATCAAAGCCTGATAAGAAGAAACTGTTGTCAAGATCTATTGGATTCTACAAGGATCCAGCTGATTCAGCATTGAAAAGAAGAATTGCCAAGGTTTTCAGAAATGGTAAGAAAATTTGTGTGGTGGCTGGACACCCTCAATTTCTTGAAGCAAAAAGGGAATAAAAGGTAAGATTGAAGCAAGAAAAGAAGCAAGCTGCTCTAGATGCTAAAAAGCTCAAACAAAAGAAGGAGCAAGCTGCTATCTTGGCCAAGTTGCAAGCTGTGAAACCTACACAACAAATTCCTGAACAATTATCTGAAACCATTGGATCTAAGGATCTGAAAATGCAAGAAGAATTACAGCAGAAAAGAAGGTTTAGATACAAACTTCACTCCAAGAGAAAAGTGAACTTTGATGAAGAAGGATTGGAAGATCAGTTTTTCAAAAAGTCTACTTCTACAACAACTCAAACATCCATGCCCTCTGTGGCACATAAAGAATTCAAGATAGATCCATCCAAGAATTTCCATGGTGAACCTATCATTCCAAAGGATGAGCCAATAGACTGGGATAGTCTACCAATTCCTAAACTCAATCTACCTCATTTCATGAAGCCAAAAAAGATAAAGACCAGAGCAGTCAAGAAAGTAAAGCCCTCAACTCTCAGATCTAAGTCCCTAACCAAAGCTCAAACCAAGGTCAACAAGAGAGAGATCATGTACATCTGTGACATCAAGGAATTCTCTAATCTAAACCTCTAATTAGATGAACTGGAAGAAGTTAGAGGAATTGATGCTTACATAAATCTACCTGAAAGGTTAGTATTCAAGTACAAGGGAGGAAAATAGATACAATGGCCACTTCACAGGATTCTTTAAGAGAGCCAATCTGTACTGATAAAATTTTATTCATCCTTCAAAAAGAACTTTGGATTTAATATGACAACTAGAAGATTAGTTCTAAAGAAGATTGAAGAACTACAGAGTATTAGAGCCAAAGATGCACTCCCAAAGACTTTAACTATTCCTTACACAGGGAGTATAGTGCATCTAAGGCCCTACTGGCTGATGGAATTCATGGATGATAAGGGAGTTAGAAGATTCTTCAGATTAGAGGACCAGTTGAGCATCTCTAGCAATGAGACTCTCCTGGAATTGCAAGGAATGCTAGATCTTTCAGAATCTGATGAACTTGAATTCCACAGACAGCTCCAAAATCAGATAGAAGAAAACAACAGGAGGCTTGAGAAGAAATCCAGACAATCAAGGAAATAGATCAATCTGCTCAGACTAGAGGAGCACCTTGAAAATGATTGTGAGCAAATCTTTGTACACTTTGTCTTTTAAATTTATCAGTGAATTTTGTAGCACTTTTTAGTTTTATCTACTACTTTATAAATCTGTATTTTAGAGTGTTTTGTTATCATCAAGTTTCTCTTAATTTATGGCTACAATTCTAGTAGACATAAATTGGGGGAGATTGTTAGGAATATATTGTGAACTTGATAATTACATTAACAAAACACCTTAGTAGATTTAACTTAGTGAAAAATGTAGCACTTGACGGATGATCTGATATAGTCCCGACGGATGACTCAATATAGTCCCGACGGATGATGATTTGACATCCATCGAGTGAGTAGCTTATGTAACAATAAGTCGTGTAGCACATTTCTGCAAACACCTTTGTATAGATTTTGTAGTAGCATATAAGTCATGTTGACTTTAATTAGATATGCAGAATAGGTTGATTAATTGTAAATATAAGATGTCTTATAATTCTGCATAAATGAAATGAAGTCAAGTGTCAAATAGCTACCCGACGGATGATCAAAAAAGCTACCCGACGGATGATCAACAAGGCAACCCGACGGATGATAATCAGCTACCCGACGGATGATCAACAAATATACCCGACGGATGATAATCATGTACCCGACGGATGATCAATTCAAATATCTGTTGACAGTGACAACACAGTCACATGCGTCGAGTGTTTGCAAAAGGAAAGTGGCAGCCTATTCAGCTGGGTTTTTGAGAACAAGGAAGCATTACCATTTACATGCTATTATGAAGATATTCAAAGATGCTGGAATAGAGTAGTGAAGCAGCATGGTATTAGACTTGATAGGTTTTTTTTATTATCTTGTCTAATTACTATGTAATCTTGGTGATATATAAACCAATAGTAGCAAGTAGAATAAAAAGAAGACCAAGCAAATACATTCTCATATAAACAATTGTAAGCTGTATCCTGTAGCATTTCTCTGTAAGTTTAGTTGTTCATATTTGTAAGCAGTTGTGAGCTATTCAAGCTTCACAGGGTTCTCTTGATATATATATATATATATATATATCTAGTGGATACATTCAAATCCACCAAAAAGTTTTAAAGACCTGTGTTTTTAATACTTGTGTTTTAATTTATCCAACTCTTCATTCCGCACTTTGCAAATCAAACACTTATATATTATTAAGTTAGAACCATTTTTCATTAATCTCAAAAAGTAGCCAGAATTACATTCACCCCCCTTCTGTAATTCTTGTTGTATTTGAAGGATTTTATCTCGCGGAAGCATGGTAAAACAATTTTTCATGATATAAAATCCATATAATACGCATACAGAGCGGAGGTCCCTAGCAGCTGCTCCTCAAGTCTGAAGCACTCCACCGGTATCCACCAAGAAATCGATGTAATGAAGGAGGAGGAGGTGGAGAGAATTAGGGTTTTTGTAAATTTTTAGGTTGAGGCAAAAATATGGTTTATAATAATATATTTATAGGCAAAATTTTCAGCTGAAAATTTTCCTATAAAATATTATTATTATTAACCCTTTATTATTCTCACTAATAATTAAAACACCTTAAAATTATTAATCCTTTTTCTAAACACTTTAGAAATAATTCTCTCACTTGATTTAATTTCCAAAATCAAATTCTTAATTAATAATATTAAGAACTTTTTCTTAATTAATTTATAATCAATTAAATCTCATTTAATCAATTATTAAATTTGCCAATTAATTATTTATTTCATAAATAAATAATTATCATCCATTATTAATTAATTCCTTCACCATTAAATCATTCTCTTTTATGGTGTGACCCTGTAGGTTCAATATTAAGCCGGTAGTAGAAATAAATAATAATAAAACTATTTTATCATTATTTATATAAATTCTCTAATTCATTAAATATGATTAATTAATTAATCATATTTATTCTACATCGTGAGGGATACTTCTCAGCATATCGCGACTATCCGGATAATATGAATTCACTGCTTAGAATACCAAGAACCCATTCAGTGAATAGTTATCGTACAATTAATTCCTTCTACCCTGCATTGTGATGATTAAATATAAGGCATGGAACTCGTGTCAAGCCTATCTTATTTAATCATTTGCTTTCCCACTCACTATGTTCAGTTCTATTTAATGTAAATTAGAAACTCCTTTCTAATTTCATTCACTCTGGCCAGAGATTCCTGAACTAGCATAAGTGGATCAGCATTGAACATTCTCTTCCTTCACTTGAAGGGGTAGATCCTTTATTGATCATACACTATCTTCGTGTACAAATTCCTATACCCAGTAGAGCCCTTATAATTGTCCCTAGAGACTAAGAACTAAACCAAAACATAGTTCAGTGTACATAAGATAACTATGATGACCTCAAGTCTAAGGATACTTGTACAACTATCACTATGTGAACAACTACTAACACGTGAGTGAACTCCATTAGTTGTTCAGCTGTGTGAGTCATGTTCAGTGAACTTATTCTATAATAAGCACCTACATACTAGCTTTAGTGTCACAACACATATGTCTATGAGAACAGACATCCTTCATAATGAAGCAAGCATAGTATGTACCGATCTTTGCGGATTATTAATTACCAGTTAGTAATCCTACGACCAGGAACTATTTAAGTTTAGAGTTATCATCTTTTAGGTCTCATTATTATGATCTCATCACAATCCAAAAAAAGCTTTACTCTAAACTGTGGTATATCTTATTTAAACACTTAAAATAGATAGAGCCCGTAATAAAAACAAAACAAGCCTTTTATTAATATCAATGAAATCAAAACAGATTACATAAAAGTTATTCCTAAATCCTCATACATGATTGGACTTAGGACACATCTCTTTCAATCTCCCACTTGTACTAAATCCAATCACTGTGGTATCTAATACCCATCTTGTCTTTATGACGATCAAAGTGACTTTGAGAAAGTGGCTTTGTTAAAGGGTCTACTATGTTGTTATGTGTGTCAACTCTCTCGACGTTGACATCTCCTCTTTCAACAATCTCCCTAATCAAATGAAAGCGCCGCATGACATGTTTGGAATTTTTATGAGACTGAGGTTCCTTGGCTTGTGCTATTGCTGCGTTGTTATCACAATGCAACACAATAGGCTCTTCAATGCTAGGAACAACTCCCAACTCAGAAACAAATTTCCTCATCTAAACGGCTTCTTTTGCAGCCTCACTTGCAGCTATATATTCTGCTTCCGCTGTAGAGTCAGCCGTTGTAGACTGTTTGGAACTCTTCCAACTAATCGCACCACCATTCAGAGTAAACATGTACCCTGACAAGGATTTGCTATCATCACTTTCTGATTGAAAACTAGAGTCAGTATAACCCTCTATTTTCAACTCAGATTCACCAACAAAAACAAGAAAAAATGTCCTTAGTCCTTCGCAAGTACTTAAGGATGTTCTTCACTGCTTTCCAGTGGTCTTCACCTGGATTGGACTGATATCTGCTCGTCACACTAATTGAATAAGCAACATCAGGCCTAGTACACAACATCGCGTACATGATATATCATATTGCTGAAGCATAAGGAATCTTACTCATACGCTCTCTTTCCTCAGGTGTCTTAGGAGACATCTTTCTGGAAAGGGACACTCTATGGCTCATCGATATTAGACCTCTTTTGGAGTTTTCCATGCTAAACCTTTTAAGCACTTTCTGGATGTATGAACCCTGGGTAAGACTTATCATTCTTCTAGATCTATCTCTATAGATCTTCATACCGAGAATGTAGGATGCTTCTCCCAAGTCCTTCATGGTGAAGTTCTTCGATAGCCATACTTTGACTGATTGCAGTATCGGTATATCATTTCCTATAAGAAGTATGTCATCCACATACAATACAAGAAATGTTACCGTGCTCCCACTAACCTTCTTGTAGACACATGGTTCATCTATGTTTTTGATAAAACCAAACTCCTTGATTGTCTCATCAAAACGGATGTTCCATCTACGAGAAGCTTGCTTTAAACCATATATGGTTCGCAGCAGCTTACACACTAGGTGTTCTTTTCCCTTGGAAAGAAAATGCTCTGGTTGTGTCATATACACTTCCTCCTTAACTTCCCCATTGAGGAAGGCCGTTTTCACGTCCATTTTCCAGATCTCATAGTCATAGTAAGCAGCAATCGCAAGCAAAATCCGAATTGATTTTAACAGGGCTACAGGCGAAAAAGTTTCATCAAAGTCAATCCCTTGCCTTTGTTTGAATCCTTTTGCCATGAGCCTGGTCTTATAGGTATCCACCTGGCCATCTGCTCCAATATTTCTTTTGTATACCCACTTGCACCCAATAGGCTTAACACCTTCAGGCGCCTCAACCAGAGTCCATACTTGGTTGGTATACATAGATTCCATTTCGCATTTCATGGCACTATGCCATTTCTCTCAGTCAACAGTACTCATAGCCTCATTATAGGTCACATGCTCGTCATCAACAAATGATTGACAAATCATTGTCATTCTCAATGATAAGGCCATAATACCTCTCAGGTTGGCAAGACACTCTCCCTGTCCTACGAATGGGCTGTTCCATAGAAGGTTGTTCAGTCTGAACAGGTGTTCCACTTGATCCGTCGTAGTTTGTGCTTCTTGAACTTCATCAAGTTCAATTTTGCTCCCACTGCTTCCTTCAAGGATAAACTGCTTTTCCAAGAAGGTAGCATATCTGGAGACAAACACCCGATGATCGGTGTAAAAGTAATACCCCAAAGTCTCTTTAGGATATCCCACAAAATTACATTTTACGGATCGAGATTCCAGCTTATCTGGGTCAACTTTCTTGACATAAGCTGGACATCCCCAAATCTTAACGTGTTTAAGACTCGGTTTCCTTTCTTTCCATATCTCATATGGAGTTTGAGGAACAGATTTGGAAGGGACCTTATTCAGTAAATATGCTGAGGTTTTCAATGCATAACCCTAGAGGAATACTGGAAGATTCGCATAGCTCATCATGGACCGAACCATGTCTAACAAAGTTTGATTTCTCCTTTCAAATACCCCATTCAACTGTGGAATGTATGGAGGTGTCCACTAGGAGACTATACCATTTTCTTTGAGATAATCTAGAAACTCTTCATTCAAGTATTCACCACCTCTATCTGATCGAAGAGTTATAATACTATGTTTGGTTTGTTTCTCCACTTCATGCTTATATTCTTTGAACTTTTCAAAGGATTCAGACTTGTGTTTCATCAAATACACATATCCGAATCTAGATCGATCATCTATGAAGGTAATGAAGTATGAAAATCCACCCATGGCTTGCGTAGACATTGGTCCACATACATCTGTGTGTACCAATCCTAGCAAATCTGCATCCCTCTCTCCATGTCCACTAAATGGAGATTTGGTCATTTTACCCAATAGACAAGACTCGCATGTAGGAAATGATTCAAAATCAAAGGAGTCAAGTGACCCTTCCTTATGCAATGTCCGCAGTCTATTTTCACTAATATGACCTAGCCTACAGTGCCATAAATAGGTCAGATTTTCATCATCTCGTTTTCTTTTGTTAGTTTGTTCAATCTCAAGTAAATCATGCTCTACGTCACATACATACAGACCATAATTCAAAATACCATATCCATAAAGAACATTATCTCTAATAATAGAACATTCATTATTCTTAATAATAAATGAAAAACCATCCAAATCCAACATAGGAATAGAAACAATATTCCTCACAATAGAGGGAACGTAATAACAATTATTTAGAATAATAGTCTTGCCCGTAGGCTTATATAAACTAAATGATCCTACAGATATGGCCGCAACCCTTGCTCCATTGCCCATACATAGAATCACCTCATCTTTTTCAAGAGTCCTACTTCCCTTTAGTCCTTGCAACGAATTGCAAATATGAGAACCACAGGAGGTATCTAATACCCAAGTAGAAATTTGACCTAGTGACATATTAACTTCGATCATGAACATGCCTGAATCAGAAGCGGTAGTCTCACTACCCTTCTTCTTCTTCAATTCTGCAAGGTAAACCTTGTAGTTCCTCTTCCAGTGCCCCACCTTGTTACAGTGAAAGCAAACAGCTAAATTAGGACCAGTCAACTTATGAGCATCTAGTATGCTCTGGAGTGATAGTGCAGAAGACATAACGAATATAGTAAATCTGTAAATGATAAACACATAACAATACTTAGCAAATATTCAATTTCATTTCAAAACACTATATGAATCGGGTCTTTATTCATAAGTGGCTCCCACTAGTTTATCTAATAAAACTTTAGCCTCTTGAATAATTGATTCACGGCTGTAGCACGATAAACTCAATATTCTAAGTCAAGTCTAACCCAACATTTCGTACAATTGAATCAGTCTCCAACGGCCCACGGCTATAGCACGTAACGACGTTTAGATTCTAATTCAATGTACACATCTTTATGTAATAGACAAGTATTTCTTATTTCGAAATCAAAGCCCTCGGCTGTAGCACGAAACGACAATGATTTAAAAATAAGAACCACTTTCTACTATGTTGGAAGGCTATGACCGACACAAGCCCGTTGTGTCATTGGCCAATTACTACTTGATATTATTTAATTTTAGAGGGATTATATTATGTTACAATCATTATCATATTATAAAGAGATCCTTCCTATTAAATTAAATATTTCAAATCAATAATCGATAATCAGATGATTCCCCGATCAGGTGGAGCATTGTCAAGAGGCGTCACTTAATAACCCTTTCTTACAGATAGAAATCTGTTGTTGACAGAATCATCCTTTCTCTCAATATTGAAAATTCATATTCAATTACGTGTTTCATAAACACAAGAATCTCATGATCGTATTCATAATATTTATATTAAGGTCATGAAACAATTTCACTATACTAGATTGTCTAACAAACGTCTTATGTTAATTAAGTTCACCTAAATCTATCATCCAATGGTAAACATAGGCATATATCACATATATTAGTATGAATAAACGTAAAGGTAGGCATGTTAAATCATGTAGCATATTAGTCTAAGCAATATACATCTCTATGTATCACATGAGGCATTTAAAAGTAATTAAAACAGTTAAAAATAGCTTTAAAACACTACTGTTAGCTAAAAACAGTCTGAATCAATTTCAGAAAATATCATATAATATACCATTAGATGCGTCCTGAAAAGACAAATCTAACGGCACCAAGCACGCCTCATTCTGACACTCCACGCGCTCTCACGCGCCCCGAGAATGTAAACCACACATCGTCACACGCACACGCGCTGTCAGGCGCGTGTCTGACTATCTTCCACGCGCCCCACACGCACACGCGCCTCACGCGCCCCAAACCCTAAGCTGACGTCAGCATGACGTCATCAAATGACGTCAGCACAACTCTGACCATTGACCCGCGCGTGTCTAACACACGCTGCGCGTCGCGTGAGCCCTACGCACGCACGTCGGACGCGCGGTCCTCCCCTGATTCCTGACAGTCGCCGCCGCCTTTGCTTTGCACAGAAAAACGTGCCGACGTACATTTTCCGTGCCACCATCAAGACACAGCAGGTGACTTTAAACATATATTTATATATACTAACAGATTATATATATATATATATATTTAATTATGAATTTATTAAAACAACTTCAAAAATTCATAATAATTAATCCTTTCAGCATAAAATTATGAAAAAAAATACCCAGACGATCTACAACACTTGTAGAACCCAGATCTACAGTCAAAATAATTCTGAGAAATAATTTCTAATCAGTCATAATTAATTCATACAAGCACATAAAATTCTGAAATTTTTATCAGAGATCTATATGCATACAACCTATGCTCTGATACCATTGAAGGATTTTATCTATCACGGATGCATGGTAAAATAAATTTTCATGATATAAAATCCATATAATACGCATACAGATCGTGAATTAAATCGAGGGATTGATTCTAACCTTTAAAGCGATCCAAGAACCATGAGCGGAGGTCCCTGGCAGCTACTCCTCAAGTGTGAAGCACTCCACCAGTATCCACCAAGAAATAGATGTAATGAAGGAGAAGGAGGTGGAGAGAATTAGGGTTTTTGTAAATTTTTAGGTTGAGGCAAAAATAGGGTTTATAATAGTATATTTATAGGCAAAATTTTCAGCTGAAAATTTTGCCATAAAATATTATTATTATTAACCCTTTATTATTCTCACTAATAATTAAAACACCTTTTAATTATTAATCCTTTTTCTAAACACTTTAGAAATAATTCTCACACTTGATTTAATTTCTAAAATTAAATTCTTAATTAATAATATTAAGAACTTTTTCTTAATTAATTTATAATCAATTAAATCTCATTTAATCAATTATTAAATTTGCCAATTAATTATTTATTTCATAAATAAATAATTATCATCCATTATTAATTAATTCCTCCACCATTAAATCATTTTCTTTTATGGTGTGACCCTGTAGGTTCAATATTAAGCCGGTAGTAGAAATAAATAATAATAAAACTATTTTATCATTATTTATATAAATTCTCTAATTCATTAAATATGATTAATTAATTAATCATATTTATTCTACATTGTGAGGGATACTTCTCAGCATATCGCGACTATCCGGATAATATGAATTCACTGCTTAGAATACCAAGAACTCATTCAGTGTATAGTTACCGTACAATTAATTCTTTCTACCCTGCAATGTCATGATTAAATATAAGGCATGGAACTCGTGTCAAGCCTATCTTATTTAATCATTTGCTTTCCCACTCACTATGCTTAGTTCTATTTAATGTAAATTAGAAACTCCTTTCTAATTTCATTCACTCTGGCCAGAGATTCCTAAACTAGCATAAGTGGATCAGCATTGAACATTCTCTTCCTTCACTGGAAGGGGTAGATCCTTTATTGATCATACAATATCTTCGTGTACAAATTCCTATACCCAGTAGAGCCCTTATAATTGTCCCTAGAGACTAAGAACTAAACCAAAGCATAGTTCAGTGTACACAAGATGACTATGATGACCTTAAGTCTAAGGATACTTGTACAACTATCACTATGTGAACAACTACTGACACATGAGTGAACTCCATTAGTTGTTCATCTGTGTGAGTCATGTTCAGTGAACTTATTCTATAATAAGCACCTACATACTAGCTTTAGTGTCACCACACATATGTCTATGAGAACAGACATCCTTCATAATGAAGCAAGCATAGTATGTACCGATCTTTGTGGATTATTAATTACCAGTTAGTAATCCTACGACCAGGAACTATTTAAGTTTAGAGTTATCATCTTTTAGGTCTCATTATTATGATCTCATCACAATCCATAAAAAGCTTTATTCTAAACTGTGGTATATCTTATTTAAACACTTAAAATAGATAGAGCCCGTAATAAAAATAAAACAAGTCTATTATTAATATCAATGAAATCAAAACAGATTACATAAAAGTTATTCCTAAATCCTCATACATGATTGGACTTAGGACACATCTCTTTCAGTATTGTTAGGGACTAACAAAACCGGGTAAGAATTTTCTGGTAAACGGGTCCCGAAGAATAACCCGACCCAGTCAAATTTTTCCCAGATTCCGGTGATTATGCTGGTTTCCACCGAGTTCAATTTAGGTTCAAATTGTTCTTCTACTGCTCTGATTTCACATTACTTCGATTATTAAAAGACACAGCAACTTAGTCAAGGACTTAACGGTAGCCTTGCTCCACGACTTCGTCTTCTCCGGTCGAAACCTGGCGGCGCCGACAAACACCAACCCAACTCCGGTGAGCTTGATTACGGGCAAATCATGTACAATTTGGATCGAATTTTTTAGGGAATCGATTGGAAACAATATCCTAAACACTAGTTAATCACTAACAGCACCCCCATAACCCCTAGAACAGATTCTCCGATCAAAACACAAAAAATTCCGGCCAAAAATCAAAGTAACGATTTTGTACATGAAAAATTGCAAATAATAGCTTAAAATAAAGCTTAGAACATATACAATTAAACCCCTATCTTCAAAACAACCTCAGATCACTGCAAATTCAAAAACGATTAAAATAAAATTTGCATAAACCCCTAGAATATGAACAACTAATTAAAGCAATCGTTTGATGAAATAAATGGTGCAAATCAATGACAAACAAGCATATGAAGCTATCCCAACAATCAATTTCATCCCATAACTCCAGAATCAAAAACCCCCAAATTACATCCAGGAATCTTAAATTACGAAATCAAAAATTAAACATCAAAACATGAAATTGATGATGTTAACAGAAAGTAGAGATCATAAGCTTCATTTTGGTTACTCACATGTAATATTTGGACAACATAATCACTATGAAATCTTGGTTTGAATTCCTGGACTGTTCTTCACCCACACAAGCAATTTCTTGATTTACTAATTTTTTATAATTAATTAATAATTAATTAGTAATTAATTATCTATTTATACTAGTAAAAATAATACCCCTAAATAAAATTAAGGCCCTAATTATACATCTATTAAAATTAATTTGCCCTAATTTTTATAATTTTTGGGAATTAATTTTGAATTTTTAAATATCCAATAATTACAAAATATATGCCAAAAATTCCCAAAATACAATTATGCAAAGAAAAATAATATTTGATAATTTCATGATTCTATAAAAATAAAAATATGATTTGTGTGGGGGGTTTTGACACCCGAAGGGGCCCGGAAAAGTCGTTTTTCGCGAAATGAGAAAATTTGTAAAACGTCTGGATGTTCAGATGATCGATATGGTATAAGCCATATTAGGCAAAATAAGGCCAATGATTTATATGAAATATCGGCTATTAGAACACTGTTTTGGGGCCGTACAACTTTTGATATAAAAATATTTAACTTATAATAAAATACCCGATAATTATCTGAAACACATTCTGACCAAAACAGAATACACAAAGCACATAATAGCTAGGGTTTTGTGACTCAACACACTTAATAACACAATAAAACACATAAATCATCTTTATTAAGATATAATACACGCATAATTTCTCGGTCATTACGTCCTCCCCCTTATTAGGATTCTGTCCTCAGAATCTCGCTAGGAAAATAACTGGGGATATTTTTCTAACATTTCACTTTCAAGCTCCCAGGTTGACTCTTCAACCATAGGATTCTCCATAAAACTCTGACTAATTGTACAGACTTATTTCTCAATAATCTATCTTGTCGATCTAAAATTCTTACTAGTTATTCTATATATGACAAATCAGCTTGAAGCTCTATCGGCTCATATTCTATAATATGCCTCGTATCAGGATTATATTTCTTAAGCATTGACACATGAAACACATTGTGGTAAGGCTAATTCATATGCGACCTTTCCAACTTTCTTCAAAATTTCAAAGGGACCAACGTATCGTGGCTTTAGCTTGCCCTTGTTGCCAAATCTAGTCAAACCTTTCTATGATGATATCTTCAGTTATACATGTTCTCCTTCTTGATAATCCACATCCTTCCTGGTTTGATCTGCGTATTTGCGTTGTCAATTCTGTGCTGCTTCGAGTCACTTTTGAATAAGCTCTACTTTTTCCTTGGTCTGTTGGATCAGTTCTAGACCTAGAATTTTGCATTCTCCAACTTCATCCCAATATGTAGGTTGTGACGCCCTCCAAACCTGGGTCAGAAGTTTGGGGCTCACAATACACCACAATATTTAAACCTGTATATAAAGTATTATATGCATTGACCCTTCTTTACACAACCACGGATCGCAACAGGTTAAAGTATGAAAACAAGCCACAACCTTAACTTTTATTACATCGCACCAAAACCCAACTAGTTCAACTTACAATTGCTATGATATCGTGGTTACAATCTTGCATAACCCACCTACACTATAAAGCTTCTGCTAGCTCGATCCAATTTAACCGGAAACCCTAGCTCACACACTGGACAGGGAATCCTCGTTACCAACATTTTCTTCTTCAACTGTTGAAAATATAAAAAAATTTGCAAGAGTGAGCTTACTAGCTCAGCAAGTAATAATAGCAGCAATTGAGGTTAAATAATCACCAATTGAAATGATTCAAAAGAATCCAGTTTCTGAATAAGCAATGATTAGAATTGGATATTCACTTTTCATTTTAAAAACCAAGGTTAGGCTGCTGATCAATCACACACTAACTTCTAGCAAGGCTCCCAGCTTTGCTCTATATACTGGATCCAAGGCACACATTGGCCTATTAAGACCACGAATCTGGTCTAACCACGAATCTGGTCCACATTTATAAAACCATCTAATTCTAAAGCAATTCAATATGATAACCAATGTAAATCAATAAGCTGAATTATAAACAACATTTATCTTGAAGCATAAGGTGATTCATAACACCATGAAGGCATAACAGGGAATTCAAAAAGATTGGCTTTCAATCAAGGAAAGATTTAGAAAGTAGAAGACCAAAGGTTCAAGGGTTCCAAGAATTGGTCTTATGTTAAAAAAGGAATAAGGGTTGGTATGTCAAGCAATTCAATATCAGAAATCAGTACGTGGTAGATATGTATTTGTGGAGTAGTAACGTATGTGTATGGCTTGTATCTGGGAATTCAACGATCAATGGTTTATGAAGAACAAGGCTTATGGCTCAAGATCAAGAAGAATCAGGGTTCAAGGTTAAATAGTTTAAAGCACTTGCAATATAAAACAGGAATTATTTTGAATAATAGCGACATGTTATCAAAACAGTTCGAAAATATTTGCAATATATCTTGAAGAGAAGTTCAGAAGTACTTGCCGTTTCATCGACGATTTCCACTTTACTTGTACTCATCTAACAGTTTTATTCATCAACCACTTTTCTTCTCTTTCTACGCTTTGATTCTATTTATGGATCACTGATTCCCTTTTCTATGCCTTGCTGACTCTATTAGGTATCACAAGTATCTATCAATTATTCATACTCATATTATTCTAATCGTCACATAGACGTCATAAGCTTTTATCTACCCTTCGTTTCACTCAAATCCGATTTACGGATTAAAAGTTATGACTAAAACAGTCAAATCATAACCACATAGGCATATAACGCATCACTTAGTGAACACGTAGCACATAACACATAAGGTATTCAATCAAAATAATTGTTCAAAGAAGATTTGGGGTCAAAATGATTTTCTAGGTATTTATTACGAATTTTTGAACATTTTTCGGAATTAAAATTGGACTCCGAATCATTGTATAATTAAATAATAGGGTTTGAACACCCAAATCTGACTTTAAAATAATTTTATAATAATTATCGAGCCTTGAAAATAATTGTAAATAAGATTTTAAAGCTCGAAATTATTTTTCAGAATTTTTAAATCAATATTAAATAATTAAATCTAATTAAATAATTAATTAAAATTAATTAATAACTAATTACATTAATTAATCAGTTAATATTTAAATTAATTGAGTAATTAAATAATTAATTATCAACTAAAATTAATTAATTAAATAATTAAGATTTATTTTTGAATTAAAAATAATTTTCTGAATAATTAAATAATAAATTTTGGAATAAAAATAATTTCTGAAAATATTATAAAAGAAAACACCATTTCTGAAATTAATTAAACTGAAATCAAATTTTTGAACGTTATTAAACAAAAATCTTATTTTTATAAAATCTTAAAAGTACAGGGACTGAAATGAAGAATCTGTAAAGTTAGGGGGGCTAAACAGTAATTTACCGTCTTCTCCGTTTTCAGTCGTCGGCGGTTGCCATTAACGACGACCCCAAGCTTTCCGGTCAACTGAAAACAAGTTTCAAACGATTGAAGTCGGACGATTCCCGGAAAAGTTTCGGGTTGTAAAAACGTAAAAATGGTTGAAGTCGGACGATTCCCGACTTTATAAAATAAGTTTTGTAATTATTCAGAATATAATTAATAAATTCATAAATCAATATAAAATTATTTAACAACCCAAAAATTACCAGAAAAACACCGTAATTATCTATATTTTATTATGGTCATAATAAAATTAGCAAATTTCTACTGTATCACATATAAGCATTTACATATTTACACCAATCATCAGATAATTCACCAAAAATCACATAATAATCATATAAAAATTATTTATTAATAAAAATAATTACACGCGATATCTTGGATGTTACATAGGTGATCTACATTTTCTTCCGTGTAAGGCTTCGTAAGGTGTCATTCCAATGCTAGCAGGATAGCTGTTGTTGTAAGAGAATTCCACTAGCGGTAAATGTTCGTCCCAACTGCCTTCAGAATCTATTGCACATACACGTAGCATATCTTCAATTATTTGAATCGTCCTTTCGCTTTGCTCGTCCGTCCGTGGATGATAAGCGGTGCTCATATTTAGTTTAGTACCCAGTCATTCGTGAAACTGTCTCCAGAATCTTGAATTAAAACGTGGATCTCGATCAGATACAATGGATACAGGCACTCCATGGCGCATCACTATTTCTTTAAGATATAGGTGCACTAACTTATCGAGTGAAAACCTTTCGTTGATCGGGAAAAAATGTGCTGACTTGGTTAGTTTATCGATAATGACCCAAATCACATCATGGTTTGCTCTGGTTCGTGGAAGTCCCACTACGAAATCCATTGCTAGATGTTCAAATTTACATTCTGGAAAATCTAGTGGGTGTAGTAATCCGCTCGGACGTTGATGCTCTGCTTTGACTCGTTGGCACATATAACATTTACCGACCCATTCGGCTATTTCTTTCTTGATGTCTGGCCACCAAAAGTTTTCCTTCAAATCTCTGTACATTTTTGTACTCCCGGGATGAATTAAATATCTTGAGTTGTGAGCGTCTTGCAAAATTTCTTCCTTCAATTCCGGTACATTGGGTATCCAGATTCTCGAGGCAAATCGTAAGATTCCCTTATCATCTTTCTGACTTATAATTTCTTCTCCTGTCAAATTGTCAATTTCATGATCCATTACTTCCTCCTGACACCTTCTTATCTTTTCCAATAATCCTGGCTGGAATGTCATTGCTTAGTTTATTTCACTGGAGTTCCCTAGAATACGAACTTCAATTTCCAATTTATCGAACTCTCTGATCAATTCTTTTGAGGATGTCAATATATTCAATCTTTCCTTTCGACTTAACGCATCTGCTACAACATTTGCTTTACCTGGATGATAGTTGATTGACACGTCGTAGTCTTTGATTAGCTCTAGCCAGCGTCGCTGTCTCATGTTAAGTTCTTTCTGCGTGAGAATATATTTCAGACACTTATGATCCGTATAAATTTCACATTTCTCGCCATAAAGATAATGTCTCCAGAGTTTCAGTGCAAACACAATAGCGGCTAATTCGAGATCATGCGTCAGATATTTTTGTTCATGAGGTTTCAGTTGTCTAGAAGCGTACGCGATTATGTTGTCGTGCTGCATTAGTACACAACCAAGTCCTCGGTAGGTAGCGTCATTGTAAATGACGAAGTCTCCTTGATCATCAGGTAACATAAGTACAGGTGAGGTTACTAGTCGATTCTTCAATTCTTGAAAACTTTCTTCACATTTTTCATTCCATACAAACTTTTCATTCTTCCAACTTAACTTGGTTAATGGCGTAGCTATTTTCGTAAAGTCTTTAACAAATCTTCTGTAGTAACAAGCTAATCCTAAGAAACTTCTAACCTCTATCGGGGTGTTTGGTCTTTCCCAATATAAAATAGCTTCAATCTTTGCTGGGTTGACTTGAATTCCCTCAATACTGATTACGTGACCTAGAAATTGCACTTGCTTTAACCAAAATTCGCATTTCGAAAATTTTGCATAAAGCTGTTCCTTTCTCAAAGTTTCCAAAGTGATTCTCAGATGTTCTGTATGTTCTTCTTCAGTCTTCGAGTAAATCAAGATGTCATCAGTAAATACAATGATAAATATATCTAAGTACTTTTTGAACACTATGTTCATCAAATCCATGAACGCCGCTGGTGCTTTGGTTAGTCCAAACGCCATTACGAGGAATTCGTAGTGTCCGTATCTCGTTCAAAAAGTAGTCTTAGAAATATCTTCCGCCTTGATCTTCAATTGATGATAACCTGATCTTAAATCGATTTTCCAAAACCATGCCGCTCCCTTTAATTGATCAAATAAATCATCGATCTGTGACAAAGGATATTTATTCTTGATAGTTAATTTGTTTAGCTCACGATAGTCAATACATAGTCACATATTGCCATCTTTCTTCTTCACAAACAATACCAGTGCATCCCATGAGGACACACTAGGCCTTATAATTCCTCTATCGAGAAAATCTTACAATTGATTTGCCAGCTCTTTCATCTCAACAGGTGCCATTCGATAAGGAGCTTTCGAGACTGGTTCAGTACCTGGTGCCAAGTCAATAGTAAACTCGATTTCTCGATCCGGAGGTAGTCCTGCAAGTTCATCTAGAAAGATATCGGAAAATTCACACACCACGGGAATGTTTTCGATCTTCGGACTTTCTTTTTTCGTATCCAATACATAGGCTAAATAAGCTTTACATCCTTGGCGTAGCAATCGTTTCGTCTGCATCATCGTTAAAAACTTTTGCTTCTGTTTCTCGCCTTTAAATGTTACCGTTGCATTTTCTCCAGTTTGCAGATTCACATTCTTATTCGAGCAATCAATCTGGGCATTATTACCGGCTAACCAATCCATTCCTAAAATAACATCAAATTCTCCTAACTTGAAAGGTATCAAGTCAACTGATAAATGATATCCCGCTATTTCGATATCGCACCTTGGACACTCTCGGTCTACAGCAATTTGATCATCATTTGCTAACTTTATAATTAACGTTTTGTTCAACCATTGAATTTCATAATATAACTTATGAATAAATTCTCCATAAATAAAAGATCTTGTGGCACTAGAAATAATCAATACTTTTATGTTTATAAAATTCACATGAAGCATACATGCAGCCATATTCAGACTATGAACAACTTCTTTCATTGACATATTAAAGGTCCTTGCCCTAGGCTGATTCTGCTGTGGTGGTGGAGGTAATCTCAAAACCCTCGGGATACTGGCTGCCATAGCTGCTCCTCTACAATCTTTAGCAATATGTCTTTTTCTTCCGTATTGTAAACAAGTGATCTCTGTCTTCCCTGTTGGGCATTCTCCAGAGTAGTGTCCCTTCTGCTTGCACTTGAAACACGTGACGTTTGGCTTATTACAGATCCCTGTATGTTTCTTTCCATATGTTCTATAATCGGGTATTGGTGGTCGGAGGATTTTTTGTTGATTTGGGGCTGGGAGTCGGTTACTGATAAGTTTAGAACGTCTTATAATGGCTTGAATTGATGTCTTGAAATCAAGTATTTTGTATATTTGATGCATTTTTCTAGTGTTTATGCATTTCAGGGTATTAGTTGTGTTTGAGGGGAGATTTCATCAGGAATAAGCCTAAGTATGTGCTTGGCATTGCAAGTGGGAAGTTAGGAGTAGAACACAGCAGGAAATGGGAGCAAATTAATAAATTTTCCAGTGAGGTTCTGGGCGCCCGCTCAGCCTGGCTGGGCGTCCGCTCAGGATTGCTGGGCGGCCGCTCAGGGTCGTAAAATAAGATACTGATTTTTAGACTCCTGATTCTGTTGGACTTCCGACTTCTGAGATAGCTGGGACTTATGGGGCTTCTATATAAGTAGTTTTCAGAGACGTTTCACGTGTGGAGAATCGTGGTATCAATCGAGGAGCAAGGAGAGAAGAAAGAAGACCGTTTTAGCATATCGCAACAAAGAAGAGGAAGCATAGTTTTCTTGTGATTCTTATATTCGTTGTATCAGTGGATGCTAGTTTTCTTTACTTTAAACCTTATTACTGTTATGACGTACTCTGGTTTTAATAAGTATTTTTATTAGTTATTCTCGTGTGTTATTATCATGTTTTCATATGAACCCATGGTGACGATGAGTTCAATCATGGGCTAATCGTGATCATGGGGTCATAACGGATTAACTATGGAATTTTTTAGTTAGTTGTTTAATACCTTAGTGTGTGATGATTGTATGATATCTAGTATTGGTTGTGCTTATTCATCTTATGTGCTTCGCGAACAAATAAGATAGGGTGTTAATCTCTTGTGAAGAGACATTGGATCTTGAGGTTTAGAACTTGCCATGCTAGCATAGGTTCATGTATGTGTATACATGATTAGTGGGTAACTCTAACTTGTGCTTAAATCGTTATGTTGTTAAATTCTGTAGACATATAGGGTCTCAACATAATTGATGCCTATTCAACTTCTATCTTAATTATGGATGTTTGGTAGAATGGTATTAGAACAACGAAAGTTGGCTTTTATCAGTTTCGTGTTGTTCGATTAATATCATCACCGTTACATGCTAAGGGTAATAACAAGAACTATTGAAGGAAGTAGTAACGAAGTTATGATCTCATGTGTGTTTAATATTGTTAATTCAAGTGTTAATTAAATGTTTAATTCTCGTAGTTAATTATAGTTGATAATTAGTTAATCAATTCTACGTGTTATTGTCTTGACATTGAGAAGTAATCATACATTGGTGAGTAAGTGTTTATTGAATATAATTAGTCTGAGTCTCTGTGGGAATGAACTAGAAATTATTCTATATTACTTGTGAACGCGTATACTTGCTTGAATTATTAGCGTGTGTTTTATGCCTAACAAGTTTTTGGCGCCGCTGCCGGGGACTCGGCGTATTTGTTTAGTTTATGTACTTACCATCAGTGGTCATTAGGACTCATTGATTAAGACATGTTACTTATTATTTCCGGTTGTGTTTCAGGTACTTTAGCGAGCGTTTATGCAAACACGTTCTCGTACTCGCAAGAGGACTTTAGATATGGCTGAGGAGACAGACTCAGTTTTTGATATTCCGGAGAAGATAGATTTTGAAGATTCGGATAAAGAGAGTGAACAGAAAGAACCAGTAATCATGGGTGATCGTATAGTTCCGGCAGATCCAACTCTTATTGACTTTTCTCGGCCTAAAATTAATGACATTCAGTCAAGCATCCTTCATCCGGCTATTCAAGCCAACACTTTTGAAATCAAGCCGGACACTATTCAGATGGTGCAGAATTCTGTTTCTTTCGGAGGTGTTGCGACTGAAGACCCCAACATGCACATCAGGAATTTTGTCGAGATCTGGAGTACTTTCAAATATAATGGTATGACTGATGAAGCTATCAAGCTGAGGCTTTTCCCATTTTCTCTAAGGGATAAAGCTAAGGACTGGTTACATTCTGAACCAGCTGGGTCCATCACTACTTGGCAAGATCTTGCGCAAAAGTTTCTGGTGAAGTTCTATCCAATGGCGAAGACTGCAGCTATGAGGAGTGCTCTTACTCAGTTTGCGCAGTAACCAACAGAATCTATGTGCGAAGCTTGGGAGCGGTACAAGGAGATGTTGAGAAAGTTTCCACATCATGGTATGCCTGACTGGATGGTGATCACTGGGTTCTATAATGGTTTGGGGGCCCAATCTCAGCCCATGCTCGATGCAACAGCTGGAGGCGCCTTGTGGGCAAAAAGCTATACTGAGGCTTATAATCTTATTGAAACTATGGCTACAAATGAGCATCAAAACCCAACTCAAAGGATGATGCCTGGGAAGGTAGCAGGTATTCTGGAAGTTGATGTAGCTACAGCTATTGCAGCGCATCTCCAAGCACTGTCTTTGAAGGTCGATTCTTTAGCCACCTATAGAGTCAATCAGATAGCTATGGTCTGTGAGCTTTGTGCAGGTTCTCATGCTACGGATCAGTGTTCTCTTATTAATGAATCTGTTCAGTATGTGAGCAATTATCAGTGACCGCAGCAGCCTGTGCCAGCAACTTATCATCCTAACAACAGAAATCATCCCAATTTCAGCCGGAGCAATACTCAGAATGCTATTCAGCAACCATATCAGCAAGGCGTAAGTAAACAGTTTAATCCACCTGGATTCCAGCAACCACGACATTATGCTCAAAGGCAGTCATTGAAAGAGAAATGTTAAAGTCCAATCATGTATGATGATTTAGGAATAACTTTTATGTAATCTGTTTTGATTTCATTGATATTAATAAAAGACTTGTTTTGGTTTTATTACGGGCTTTATCTATTTAAGTGTTTAAATAAGATATACCATAGTTTAGAGTAAAGCTTTTTATGGATTATGATGAGATCATAATAATGAGACCTAAGAGATGATAACTCTAAACTTATATATTTCCTGGTCGTAGGATTACTAACTGGTAATTAGTAATCCGCAAAGATCGGTATATACTATGCTTGCTTCATTATGAAGGATGTTTGTTCTCATAGACATTTGTGTGGTGACACTACAACTAGTATGTAGGTGCTTATTATAGAATAAGTTCACTGAACATGACTCACACAGCTGAACAACTGATGGAGTTCACTCATATGTCAGCAGTTGTTCATATAGTGATAGTTGTACAAGTATCCTTAGACTTGAGGTCATCATAGTCATCTTGTGTACACTGAACTATGCTTTGGTTTAGTTCTTAGTCTCCAGGGACAATTATAAGGGCTCTACTGGGTATAGGAATTTGTACACGAAGATAATGTATGATCAATAAAGGATCTACCCCTTCCAGTGAAGGAAGAGAATGTTCAATGCTGATCCACTTATGCTAGTTCAGGAATCTCTGGCCAGAGTGAATGAAATTAGAAAGGAGTTTCTAATTTACATTAAATAGAACTAAGCATAGTGAATGGGAAAGCAAATGATTAAATAAGATAGATTTGACACAAGTTCCATGCCTTGTATTTAATCGTGACATTGCAAGGTAGAAGGAATTGATTGTATGGTAACTACTCACTGAATAGGTTCTTGGTATTCTAAGCAGTGAATTCATATTATCCGGATAGTCGCGATATGCTGAGAAGTATCCCTCACGATGTAGAATAAATATGATTAATTTATTAATTAATCATATTTAATGAATTAGAAAATTTATATAAATAATGATAAAATAGTTTTATTATTATTTATTTCTACTACCGGCTTAATATTGAACCTACAGGGTCACACCATAAACGAGAATGATTTAATAGTGGAGGAATTAATTAATAATGGTTGTTAATTATTTATTTGTGAAATAAATAATTAATTAGCAGATTTAATAATTGATTAAATGAGATTTAATTAATTCTTAATATTATTAATTAAGAATTTAATTTTGGAAATAAAATCAAGTGAGAGAATTATTTTTCTAAAGTGTTTCGAAAAGGGATTAATGATTAAAAGGTGTTTTAATTATTAGTTAATTGGTTAATAAGAATAATCAATTAAAGGGTAAATAATAATAATATTTTATAGAAAATTTTCAGCTGAAAATTTTGCCTGTAAATATACTATTATAAACCCTATTTGCCTCAACTAAAATAATTAACCCTAATTCTATAGTAGAACAAGAGGGAGGGAACTAATTCTCTCAACCTCTTCCTCCTCCATCACATTGTACTCTTGGTGGATACCGGTGGAGTGCTTCACACTTGAGGAGCAGCTGCTAGGGATTTCCGTTCATCGTTCTTGGATCGCTATTAAAGACCTCCAGCTTTCCATTAATATAAAGCTTCTTAAGGTAAACATACTGAACTACGAATTAAATATTATTTTTCGCATGGATCCTGTGGAGGGTTTCGGTTTTTTTAAGATTTAAATTTACGTTTTCGTTGCGTTTATGTGCTAAAAACCCTTCAGTCATATCCTCAACAAGTAGGTGCTGCTCCACCTTCTAGTGCTGATTTCGAGGAACTCAAGCTGTTGTGCAAAAGTCAGGCTGTTTCTATCAAGACCTTGGAAAATCAAATCGGTCAAATAGCCAATGCAGTGCTCAATCATCAACCTGGCACACTTCCCAGTGATACTGAAGTGCCAGGCAGGAAGGAAGCTAAAGAGCAAGTCAAAGCTATTACCTTAAGGTCTGGAAAAGTTGTTGATGCTGAAAAAGCGAAAGACGGAGAAGCTGAAGTTGTTGATGAAGAAGAGAAGCAAAAGGAGAAAGCAGCAAAACCAAGGAAGACTACTGTTGAACACAGTCTTCCTGAGGGTAATACAGGGGAGAAACAACTCTATCCTCCACCACATTTCCCTAAGTGATTGCAACAACAAAAGCTGGATAAGCAGTTCGGTAAGTTTCTGGAGGTGTTCAAGAAACTTCACATCAACATACCTTTCGCTGAGGCTCTGGAACAAATGCCTAGTTATGCAAAATTCATGAAGAGTATTCTTTCAAGGAAGGTGAAACTGGATGACCTTGAGACCATTTCTTTAACGGAAGAGTGCAGTGCTATGCTGCAACAAAAATTACCTCAAAAGCTTAAAGATCCAGGTAGCTTCACCATTCCATGCACCATTGGCAAGTTGTCTTTTGACAAATGCCTGTGCGATTTGGGAGCAAGCATCAATCTTATGCCATTGTCTATCTTCAAAAAGTTGAATTTTCCTGATCCAAAGCCCACCTACATATCTCTATAATTAGCTGATCGTTCTATTACATATCCATGAGGCATAGTGGAGGACGTGTTAGTAAAGGTGGATAAGCTCTTCTTCCCTGCAGACTTTGTCATCTGGGATTTCAAGGAAGATAAGAAGATCCCCATAATCTTGGGAAGACCTTTCTTGGCTACAGGCCGTACCTTGATAGATGTGCAGAAAGGTGAACTTACTATGAGGGTGCAGGATCAGGATGTGACATTCAATGTATTCAAGGCGATGAAATTCCCTACAGAAGACGAGGAGTGCTTAAAAGTGGATTTGATTGATTCTGCGGTAACTTCAGAACTTGATCATATGCTAATGTCTGATGCATTAGAGAAAGCCTTAGTGGGGGAGTTTGACAGTGATGATGAGGATGGCAATGAGCAACTAAAATATCTAAATGTTTCTCCTTGGATGCGAAAGCTAGACATGCCATTTGAATCTCTTGGTACTTCTGATCTCAAGAATGCTGAAGGAAAGCTCAAACCAGCTATTGAGGAAGCACCTACTTTGGAGCTTAAACCATTGTCTGAACACTTGAGGTATGCCTTTTTAGGTGATGCATCTACTTTGCCTGTTATTATTGCATCTGACCTTTCTAGTAGTGAGGAGGACAAGCTCTTGAGGATCTTGAGAGAATTCAAATCGGCTATCGGATGGACTATAGCAGATATAAAAGAGATCAGCCCTTCGTACTGCATGCATAAAATTCTGCTAGAGGAAGGTAGTAAGCCGACTGTTGAGCAACAACGACGACTTAATCCTATCATGAAAGAAGTTATGAAGAAAGAAATTCTGAAGTGGCTAGATGCAGGAATCATATATCCTATTTCTGACAGTTCTTGGGTGAGCCCCGTGAAATGTGTACCTAAGAAAGGAGGTATAACTGTGGTAGCAAATGAGAAGAACGAGCTCATCCCCACTCGAACAGTCACATGATGGAGGGTATGCATGGAATACAGAAAGTTGAACAAGGCCACGAGAAAGGATCACTTCCCTCTTCCATTTATTGATCAGATGCTTGACAGGTTGGCCGGTCATGAGTATTATTGTCTTCTGGATGGCTATTCGGGGTATAATCAGATTTGCATTGCACCAGAGGATCAAGAAAAGACTACCTTCACTTGTTCATTTGGCACGTTTGCTTTTCGCAGAGTTTCGTTTGGCTTATGTGGTGCACCTGCCACTTTTCAGAGATGTATGATGTCTATATTCTCTGATATGATTGGAAATAATGTCGAAGTGTTTGTAATATCCCGTATTTTCAGAATTATTATTATTAATATTTGAATATGTTTATGTGATTTTCTGATTTAGAATGAATAAAATGGTGGATATTTTATTCCTATTTGACGAGTTGGTGTTATTATAAGGTAATGTGTTAATTGTTAAGTGTTATATCGATCCTTGTTAATTTCTGAAAATATTTCTTTAAATGTATTATTTTCAAAAGTTTATTTGAAAACCGATCATTTTATTGATATCGGTAAATTGAGTTCGTTTAGTAATATTAGGGATTAGATGGATATTCTGTCTACTATGTGTTGTATGTAATATTAATTGTGTGGGACTCAGTTATGATTGAGGATTATTTGTATTATTAATTACCGAGTCGTATTATTTTGTTTTTATCTTTAAAAGTTATTTTATTAAAAATTTAATTTTATAAATATTTAAATTATCTTAAAAATTATTTTTATGACTTTATAATTACAATAATTATATTTCAGATTTTATAAAATTTAGAAATCAATATTTCATCAATTATTTAGCCCTGTATGATTTTCAGATTTCATTTATTTGTAAAATCTGTATTTAATTCTAAAATTCTTCAAAAATTACGAAACTCATATTTATTTAAGTTTGGAATATTCTGAGAATTTTAAATTATTTTGGGAATTTTTAGGATTAATTTTACCCGCGCGTTGAATCGTTTAATTGATAAAAGAGGGTATAAATTGCGTTTCAAAAATTATTTTAAAATTTCGAAATTTATGTTTTTATAAACTTCGGGATATTTGTAACATTTTAAGACTATTTTCGTGATTTTCTGAATTTGTTTTAAGTGCAGCTCGGTCCATTAAATCGTATAATGCGGGTATAGAGCGCAAGTCAAAAATATTTTAAAAATTATGAAAATTTTATTTTACTAGTTTTCTAATTATTCTGAGAATTTTAGAATTTGTTTGGTAATTTTTCTCATTTTATTTACCGGCGCGTTTATTCGGTAAGTTGAGAAATGCGGGGCAAAACAAAATTTTCAGGTATAAATAAGGATATGTTGATGTGCTCTGTTAAATAAAAAAAAAGAAGAAGAAAAATGTGTCAAATCCTAAAACTACCCAGCACCCCACCCCTGCCACGCGCACACCCCCCCAATCCCCTCCCTGCTGCCTGTGCTCCCCTGTTCATCCCCCTTCCCTTTCCTTTATTTATGTCTCTCCTCTCTCTCTCGTATGTATTTAATTACTTTTGATTTTCAAAAATTCATATCTTACAAACCGTTCATCCAAATTTCAATTGTTATATATATAAACGATCAGCGCTTCGATACCTACGCATAAGTATATATATATTGCGAGGTTTTAGAAGAAAATTTGCGGGGCATATTTCCGTTATATTTCCGTTTTAATTTATTTTCGGGACATTAAAAAGGAGTATGACGGTGTTGATTACTCCACATGGCATCTCAGCGTGTATATATCTATCGCTATTAATTTCAGATTTTTCTGGAGATATTTTCCGGACATCAGATTTTCTCTTCGGGGTGATCAGAATTTATTTTGGGTAACGATTCCGAAATTCCGCCTTCATACTTGTGTATATTATAGCATGTTAATGTTTATATATTTATTTCATAATTTTTAGAATTGGTTGTAGAAGTCATTTTTGACCGTGTTTTTCATTTCTGGAGTGTTTATACGCGTAAATATAAATTATTGTGTTGATTTTTGTTGGTTGTGTCGATATGATATCGACTGGCAGTCCGAGAAATAGAGGAGGTGTTGTCCGATTTCCAAGAAAATATTATTTTAAATTATTTTCCAGGCTCGATAATTCTTATAAAAATTATTTTCGGGTGTTCGAGCCCTATTATTTAGTTATAAAATGATTCAGAGACCTGTTTTAATTCCGAAAAATGTTCAAAAATTCATATTAAATAAACCGTTCATCCGTTTAATACAAAACGAACACCTCTAGACTCAGAAAAATATTCCGCTTTCATTTAAAAATACTTTCGAGACCCAAATCCTTTTATTTCGAAAGATCGCTTATTTTACGAATGATTCTAAGTCGATTATTGATCGATAAAATCATATTTTTGACCCGATTTCCGTTTTAAACGTACCGAGTCGAGCCTTCTGACGAACTGAGTCATATGTGATATGAATTATGTGATACGTGGATTATGTGCTTACGTGCTATGTGAATTATGTGCATATGTGGGTCAAGATTCCTGTGTTTGGCTGATATAATTATGTGTGGGCTATCGTATGGGTAGACAATAGGATTTTGACGCGCAGTTCGTCGAGTGATTATCGTTTAGAAAATTAAAGTTCTATATTTTAATTATAGATGCGGATCTTTCGAGTTGATCAGGACAAGACGTTGGATAAAGAATGAGATGGAATGATATTGGGTATCTGGCTTCTAGCAATCGCAGGAGCAGCATATCAGTAAAATGTTGAAAATAAAGACGGTGATATTTTAAGACAGAATGTCAGAATAGATGCGGTTTTGCGAGTGTGACTAACTGCTAAAAACCCAAAGGCAAGTACCCCTGACTTCACTTATCGTTCAAGTGATGTTTACTTCAAATCATATTATGCAAGTATCCCTATCATCACTTATTGTTCAAGTGATATTTATTTTGAATCTTATCATGCAAGTACTGCTTTTCCTATTCTCGGTTCGTAATAGATAAATGTTTTACATATCGCTGAATTAAATAATTATGTTTATGCAAATGCTCATCTGCAATTCTATATTGAGAATATGCAAGTGTTGTTACTTATCCAATTACTGGATTTACAAATATTTTGGATTTTGAGGAAGATGATTTGGTTTTGCAAGTATTCCCGAACTTTCTTGTAAATACTGCAAGTACTCCTGATTTTTCTTTTAAATTACTGCAAATATTTCTTCGTTCCTATTCTAAGTTCAGAATAGTTAAATGTTTTACATTTCGCTGCAATTACTCTGATTATGTATGTTCTTTTATTCTTGTTCCTATAATTCGATTGCTCTCTTGAGCAAATACCCATTCTTTCGGGTTATTTGCAAACCCTGAATTGGGATGTTTTGAATTCAAAATGATTTGATATCAAAATACTCCACGGGCTGGATAGTGATACTTTGGGGATTAAGTTTTACTTAATCCTAAGGACCGAAACATAACCGGTGCCTTGAGATGGGCCGTAGTGCCTGGGGACCCGACTGGATCTATACAGGTAGGTGTAGATCTGCACTGTATCCTGACTGATCAGCTGGATATCGATGCGAACTAGTGTCCAGTCTAATTTGTTATTGATCGCCATTAACGACATTCTCTCTCGAAAATTTTATGATTATGGATTAATGCTATTCTTTCTTAGCATTAAGTTTTGGGAAATTACAGTGTTTATAAATGAATTCGAAGTCCAGATTATTGCTGTAGCATTAGTTGCTCAGTGATAATTAGAATCTTGAATGCATTGGGATCTTCTTAATTATTCAACCCGTCCTTATCAGGCTGGTTTAGCAGGCTAAGTCTATGGAAACTTAGTCGATAATGATGGATACTGAATAGTTATGAATTTCTTGAACGTTGTTTTATGGATAGTTGATGCATTCGTTGCTTAGATATGAAAGTGTTACCAGAAGCTATTTTGAAAACACGCAATACTGAAGCTCTTACAAAAATGTCATTATTTCCTATGTGATTTATAGCAATGCAAATCAAATTGATTTTTAAGTTGTTGAAGTATATCCTCTAAATGATTTCGTATTTCGCTCTTCAAAATATTTCAGAAATTGCTTTTACTTTATAATACTTGCTGAGCATTTCTTTCACTCATACTTGCCTGTTTTCAAATTTAACCTCCAGTGAGGATTAGTTTCGCTGTTTAGCTGCGTAATTCGAGGAAGCAAAGAAGAAGCTCTTGGAAGGTGGTTGATCCAGGGTTTGCGGGCTAGTGTAAGTTTTATTGTGCAAAGTTGTTTATATTATATTATATTATAATTGTGTTATTTTTGGGCCTAGTATACTTCTTTTCGAAGTTATACTAGGGGGTTTAGCTTTGAGTTTGGAAAATTTTGAATAGAGTTTCAAAAGAAAGTGAAAAAAATTTATTGGTGGAATTTGGATATCTTGTTTCTAGAACTGTAACCTTAAAAGATCTTGGAGTAGTTTGGGGTCATTTATGATAAATATCTTCCGCTGGCATTTATTTATCGATTAAACAGGTTGATTTAGATTGAGGTTTCATAGTGACGACCAAATCCTCTGACCCCGGATTTGGGGGCGTTACAGTGTTCATGGACGACTTCTCCGCTTTGAACATTCGTATGATGAATGTTTCAATAATCTTTGTGCGGTGCTCAAAAGGTTTGTGGAACTAATTTGGTGCTCAATTGGGAAAAATGTCACTTTATGGTGCGTGAAGGCATTATTCTCGGGCATAAGGTCTCTAGCTAGGGTCTTGAGGTGGATAAAGCCAAGGTGGGAGTCATTGAAAATCTTCCACCACCTATTTCTATGAAAGGAATCTGTAGTTTTCTTGGTCATACGGGTTTTTATCATCGTTTTATTAAGGACTTCTCGAAGATATCTAAGCCGTTGTGCAACTTGCTCGAGAAGGATGTACCTTTCAAATTTGATGATGAATGCTTGGTGGCATTCGAGACTCTCAAGAAGAGTTTGATAACTGCCCCTGTTATTACGGCACCTGATTGGACAGAGCCTTTTGAGATGATGTGTGATGGGGTTGATTATGCGGTGGGAGCAGTTCTTGGGCAGCGCAAAAATAATCTTTTTAATGTGGTCCACTATGCCAGTAAGGCTCTAAATGGAGCTCAAATGAACTACACCACTACTGAGAAGGAGCTCTTGGCTATAGTCTTTGGTTTCGAAAAATTTCGATCTTATCTGCTTGGGACATAGGTGACAGTATTCATTGATCATGCTGTCATTCGCTATTTGGTCTTAAAGAAGGATTTGAAGCCTAGACTTATTCGTTGGGTGCTCTTGCTACAGGAATTTGAGTTAGAGATCAAGGATCAAAAAAATACTGAGAATCAAGTAGTTGACCATCTCTCTAGATTGGAGAATCCCGATTCTACTTCAATGATAAGACATTGATCAACGAATCTTTTCCGGATGAGCAGTTGTTCGCAGTTCAGGAGGAAGAGCCATGGTTCGCAGATATTGTGAACTATCTTGTCAGCAATATAATGCCTCTTAATATGAATACAGCTCAAAAGAAGAAGTTTCTGCATGAGGTGAAGTGGTACATATGGGATGAACCGTATTTGTTTAGACAAGAGCTGACCGGATCATCAGGAGATGTATACCATTCTGTGAGACGGAGGGGATATTACGAGACTGCCATTCCACAGTTTATGGTGGACATTATGGTGGTGAAAAGACAGCAGCTCGTATTCTGCAAGCAGGTTTTTTCTGGCCTACTTTGTTTAAGGATGCACATCAGTTCATTTTAAGGTGTGATCATTGCCCAAGAGTGGGGAATCTTACGAGGAAAGATGAGATGCCGTTAAATATGATGCTTGAAGTCGAGGTCTTTGATGTTTGGGGAATCGATTTCATGGGACCATTTGTCTCGTCCTGCAATAATCAGTACATCTTGCTGGCAGTCGATTATGTCTCAAAATGGGTAGAAGTCAAGGCTCTACCGACGAATGATGCAAAGGTAGTGTTGAATTTTCTTCATAAGCAGATTTTCACAAGGTTTGGAACGCCACGAGTAATCATAAGTGATGAGGGGTCGCATTTCTTCAACCGTAAGTTCACTTCTATGATGTAGCACTACAATGTGAATCATCGTGTTGCTACTGCCTATCATCCTGATAGGGATAAATAAATTATGATAGCATGATTTATTTACTGCATCAATTGTACAAGGTGTGGACTGCTAGGCCCAATAAAAAGATATATGACATTCAGACCAGAAAGGTTAAGCCTGATGGACCAGATCAGTCCTGATGGAATAAAGAAGGCCCAAAAGCCCTGATTATTAATTAATTTCCTAATTAATTAATAAGGGAAAAATCAGCTGTTGAGAAGAGTCCCAATAAGGATATAAATCCTTATAGATTAGCCTCAAGGGGACCTAAAAGGATAAGGAATCAGTTTCCTACTATCTAGGACTCCAAAGTCCATTCTAATTATGAGACTTGCCCACCAAGTCTCCTATACCAAGTCCAATTCAAGGACTCCCAACATCTATATAAGGGGCCTTACCCTACAAATCAGAACTACATTTTTTGACTTGATCCTTGGCAAACAGCAAGGTACGTAGGCATCTTGTTAAGGCAGATTGAGTCACGAAACACAAGAGCAGTCAAATCGAGCCTTGGAGCTCACGTTCCTTATTATTAAACACAGCAATTATATATATATATATATATTAGTTTTAATCCATAACATTTGGCGCCGTCTGTGGGAAGCACAACAACAACCATGGCGAGAACACGGAGAACAATTAGAGCTCTAGAGGAAGGAACACCATCAGAGACAACCCAGGTGATTTCGTCAACCGTGGAGGTTCCTCCCCATTCAACTTATGCATCTACTCAGGGGGAAGCCCAGATAGGGGCAACTCAACCTCAGCCACAAGGGACAACTCCCCCGACTATTCAAGGTACGAATCCTCAAGTTCAACAAGTACATAAGCCTGTGAATTCTCGACCCGTTGGGTATGAATATTCAACTATTGTTACTACTAACCCCCCTTATGGGATGCCCCTTCACCCTGAGGTTGGAGGAAGCGGATATGCTGGGCGAAGCGAAGCACGAGGGCAGTCGCCCCCTATATACGAGGTTTGGGTCCTATCCCTGAGGATCGGGAATTTTCTGGTCCTTACACTGAGAGAGACTCCGAATATTTGGATGATGAAGTGGCCCCGAGAAGGAGGCGTCTTGGAAAAGAGCCAGTGGCTGATGGAAGGCAACGCCCCCAAAGCACCCCAGGGGCGAATCCCTAAGAAGTGCAGGAAAGGATCAGGGCTCATCAGGCTGAAATCCAAAGGCTGAGGCGTGATTTGGAGGCTCACCAGGACACCAGACCCAAGATACCTCCTAGGGGAAGAAATCCTCCTCCTGTCATAGACCTGGATGGTCCGATACGAAGAAGGGCTGATGTCCCAAGAACTGATCCAAGCAATCTCCTTCCCCTTGGAGATCCTGATGATTCAACTCCACCCTTCACAGAAGAGATAATGAATGCCCATATCTCAAGGAAATTCAAGATGCCCACTATCAAAGCCTATGATGGCACGGGAGACCCCGCTAATCATGTTAGGACATTCTCTAATGCACTGCTACTGTAACCCGTGAATGATGCTATAAAGTGTCGGGCCTTCCCTCAAACCCGATCAAAGGTGGTACAGTCGCCTGCCCCCAAACTCTATTGGATCGTTCAGAGAATTAAGTCAGGTTTTTATTAAGCAATTCATCAGTGGAAGAGTCCATGAGAAAAGTTCAGCATCTCTTATGAGTCTTGTGCAGGGAGCTAAGGAATCCTTAAGAGATTACCTGAATCGTTTCATAAAGGAGGCTTTAAAAGTCCTGGACCTTGATGATAAGGTAGCCATGATAGCACTGCAACAAGGAACTAGGGACGAGTTTTTTAAGATGTCCTTGACCAAACGTCCCCCTGAAAGCATGTTGCAGCTTCAAGAGAGGGCAGGGAAGTATATCAAGGTTGAAGAAAGTATGAGGAAGACCGTAGTAAGTAATGAGCCCACTGGAGGCAAGAAGCGGAAAACTGATTTAGAATATATTGCAAAGGAAAAATATCCTAGAATCGAACAAAACTCTGATTCAACCCCCAAGAAGGGAGGACCTGGGCAAAAGTTCACTGAATACGCTAAGTTGAATGCTCCTAGAAGTCAGATTTTGATGGAGATTGAGAAAGATAGAGATATTCGCTGGCCTAAGCCTTTGAAGGCTGATCCTGCCAAGCTAGATAAGAGCAAGTATTACAGGTTTCACAAAGATGTTGGCCATGACACCGATGAGTATAGGCAATTGAAAGATGAAATTGAGTTTTTGATTCGAAAAGGAAGATTGAACAAGTATACTGGAGATGGAGGGGACAGAAATAATAATGGAAGGAAGAACTTTGAAGATCGTAGGAGGGACCAAGACGATCAGGGGAGAAATCCCCAACCCAGAGGGCCGGTTATAAATGCGATTTTTGGAGGACCGCGACGCCCTCGAGGACCTGTGATAAACACGATCTTTGGAGGTCCAACTGCTGCTGGATTGTCCAAAAATTCCAGAAAGGCATATACTAGGGAGGTTATGCATATAGTTGGAGAAGCCCCGAAGAGGGCCAGGACAGAAGTAACATTGGCTTTTGATGATTCCGACCTAGAGGGTGTGAAGTTTCCCCATAACGACCCGCTGGTCATAACACCGATAATAGGAAATAGCCCGGTTAAGAGGGTCCTTGTGGATAATGGTGCTTCTGTGGATATCTTGATCCACGACACCTTTCTAAGGATGGGGTATAACGACTCTCAGTTGACACCAACCGACATGCCGATATATGGATTTGCTGGAGTAGAATGTCCTGTGGAAGGGATAATCAAATTGCCGACCACCATAGGTACGGAACCAAGGCAAGCAATGCAGATGCTGGATTTCATGGTGGTAAAGGCTAGTTCTACTTATAATGCTATCATGGGGAGAACATGGATACATGCCTTTAAGGCAGTCCCCTCTTCCTACCATTCAGTCATGAAGTTTCCCACCCGAAACGGGATTGGAGAAGAGAGAGGAGATCAAAAAATGGCTAGAAGCTGTTATGTGGCCTCTTTGAGGGCAGATGGAGTCGGGGGGCAGGTTCTTCCTATTGAAGATATGGATGTTCGAGAAAATGACGAGAATAGAGGAAGGCCAGCAGAAGAATTGGTTTCGGTTCCTTTAGACCCCGAGAATTCCGAGAGGATGACTTTCATTGGAGCCACATTAGAGGAGCCCCTTAGAGGGAAGTTAGTGAAATTTTTGCAAGGAAATAGTGATGTGTTTGTATGGTCAGCAGCTTATATGCCAGGCATAGACCCAGAGTTAATTACTCACAAGCTAAATGTAGATCCAAGCCGGAAGACAGTGAAACAAAAAAAAAGAAATTTTGCCCCGGAAAGGCAAGAGGCTATAAAACAGGAAGTAGAAAAGCTTTTAGAGGCTGGTTTCATTGAGGAGATTCAATTTCCGGAGTGGTTAGCAAACCCTGTAATGGTGAAGAAGGCTAATGGAAAATGGAGGATGTGTATAGACTTTACTGATCTGAATGATGCATGCCCTAAAGACTGTTTTCCACTGCTGAGAATTGATACTTTGATTGATGCCACTGCTGGACATGAAATACTGAGTTTCATGGATGGATTTAGCGGATACAACCAGATCAAAATGCATAAGGATGACATTCCAAAGGTATCATTTATCACTGACTTTGGTGTTTATTGTTATCTTGTTATGGCATTTGGTCTCAAGAATGCAGGAGCCACCTATCAAAGGTTGGTAAATAAAATTTTTAAGGATCTTATTGGTAAGACTATGGAAGTCTATGTTGATGACATGTTAGTCAAGAGTCTAGTAAAGACTGATCATATAGCCCATTTAAGGGAAGCTTTTGAGGTCCTGAGGTACCACAAGATGATGTTGAATCCTACGAAGTGTGCTTTCGGAGTAGGATCTGGAAAATTCTTGGGACTAATGGTCTCAAAGAGGGGAATTGAGGCTAACCCGGATAAAATAAAGGCAATCATGGACATGGAACCACCAAAAACTGTTAAGGATGTTCAGAAGCTTACATGAAGGGTTGCTGCGCTAGGACGATTCATCTCCAAGTCGGGGGACAAGTGTTTGTCATTCTTCAAGTCGCTAAAGAGCATCAAAGACTTTGTATGGAGTGAGGAAAACCAGAAGGCATTTGAAGAGTTAAAAAAGTATATGGCCCAGGCCCCGTTGTTGGCCAAGCCAGTTCTGAGTGAAGTTTTATTCTTGTACTTGGCTGTTTCAGAGAGCGCCTTGAGCGCAGTGTTGGTTAAGGATGAGGTAAAAGTCCAGAAACCCGTGTATTATGTAAGCAAAATTCTGCATGGTGCTGAGTTGAATTATTCAACTATTGAGAAATTTGCTCTAGCCTTGGTAATGGCTTCAAGAAAACTGCGTCCTTACTTTCAGGCTCATCAGATTGAGGTGCTAACGAATCAGCCACTGAGAAATATCATTCACAGTCCCAAGGCAAGTGGGAGATTGATTAAGTGGGCAATAGAGTTGGGAGAGTTCGATCTCAAGTATAAGCCACGTACGGCCATAAAAGCCCAGGCACTAGCGGACTTCGTGGTGGAATGTACCATACCCAACCAAGAAGTCGGGGGGCAGGAAGATACCATACCTCAAGACAAGGGTGTCGATAAGGGGGACAGAGAGAAAGATGATAGGGAGAAAGAATATTTGGTTCTCTATTTTGATGGAGCATCAAAAACAAATTCCAGTGGAGCAGGGTTGGTTTTGCAAAGTCCTGATGGGTTCTTAATTGAGTATGCTATAAAGCTAGACTTCCCAACCACAAACAATGAGGCAGAGTATGAAGCCCTGATAGCTGGCCTTGGTCTAGCTGGGACACTTAGAGTCAAAAACTTAAAGGTCCGTGGAGACTCGAAGCTGATCATATCCCAGGTAAAGGGAGAATTTGAGGCAAGGGATGATACGATGGCTAAGTATGTCCGCCTAGTAAGGGCTGTGATGACCCAATTTAATGAATGTCATGTTGAACACATTCCAAGGGAAGAAAATGCTAAAGCAGATGCGCTATCAAAGTTTGCTTCATCTGAGATAGAAGAAAGTTCAGGAAGTGTGTACTTCCGTGTTTTGAAAACACGAAGCATAGATGTTAAGCTTGTGGCTCCTATAGGCCTGGGGACATCCTGGATTGATCCCATTAAGGCTCATATTCAAACCGGTTTGTTGCCAAGCGATGCAACTGAAGCACGGAAGTTAATTGTTCGGGCACTAAGGTACTCTTTGATAGATGGGATTCTTTACAAAAGATCTTTCGTGGTTCCCTACTTGAGGTGTCTCAGGCCCAATGAGGCACGCTTGGCTCTTGAAGAAGTGCATGAAGGTATTTGTGGACAACACTTGGGGGGCAGGGCCTTGTCTCATAAGATAACTCATTTAGGTTCTTATTGGCCAGAAATGATGGCTGATGCCGAAGAATACGTGAAGAAATGTGACCGCTGTCAGAAGCATGCACCTGTTGTTAGACAACCCCCTGAGATGCTGACCTCTATCAACTCGCCCATTCCCTTTACTATGTGGGGAATGGATATTTTGGGGCCTTTTCCCATGGCCACAGCACAAAGGAACTTTTTGATTGTAGCCATTGATTATTTCACCAAGTGGATCAAAGCCAAACCCTTGGCCAAGATCACAACTAAGCAGGTTGCACAATTCCTGTGGGAAAACATTATGTGCCGGTATGGAATTCCTCGTATCCTCGTCACTGACAATGGAACACAATTCAACAATGAGGAATTCAAGAAGTATTATGAAGAAAATGAAATTGAGTTACGGTTCACCTCTGTGGCTCACACGCAAGCCAATGGGCAAGCAGAGGTAGCAAATCGGATAATCCTGGATGGACTAAAGAAAAGGATCGAGAAGTCAAGAAATAATTGGGTGGATGAGATACTTCCCATATTATGGGCCTATAGGACTACCTGTAGAGTCACGACAGGAGCAACTCCTTTCATGTTGGCATATGGGGCAGAAGCAGTAGTTCCAGTGGAGATATCACATTCCTCTCCAAGGATTCAGGCTTTCAATGCAGAAGAAAATGAAGAAGGGCAGAGGTTAGCCCTGGATCTAATCGATGAAGTGCGGGATAAGGCACATGCAAAGATAGTAGAATATCAGAAAAGGCTTCATTCTACTACAACCTAAGGGTTAAAGAAAGGTTTTTTAAACAAGGCGATCTAGTCTTGAGGAAGATAGAAGCATCTGGTGTAGGACAAAAAGGGAAGCTTGCCCCGAATTGGGAAGGTCCATACAGAGTCAAGAGTGTTCAAGGTAGGGGAACCTACAAGCTAGAGACGATGGATGGTTTTGAAGTCCCGAGAACTTGGCATGCACAAAACTTGAAGGTTTACTATGTGTAGAGCAGCTGGATACGATTCTCACTCGTCAGGATGGCGAGTAGGTTGAAAAGCACCTTGAAGCTTTGCTTGCTTAGGATTTATATGTTTTAGTTTTATTACGAAGTTTATTAAGACTTGTGTAAGGGACGAATCCCAGACAATTTTATGAAATTCATGAGTTCCTCAAAGTATGTTTGTGGCCTAACAAATAAAAACCAAATGCATGGATGCAAGCATAAAAGGTGATAAATAAAATAAAATTAGATAAATATTATAAGAAATTTGATAAATAAAGTCTCGAAAATAAGACAAGCCACGCAGGGCTGAAAAAGCTCTAAGGAGCTGAGGTGCCCTCGGCATCCATATCATCGTCCTCTCCGCTCTCGCTGGATGTCTCTGTCGTCTCGGAGGAGGAGGAAGAGCTATCGTTCTCAGCTGGTCTGGAAGAGGACTCGGGAGGAGGAAGGAGTGGATCCTGAGGAACACGATCTGAGACAACTACTCGGGTATGAAACCTCTGTAGCAAAGCCTCGTCATCAGGGCAGACATAGTCCGCCGGGTTAATATCAGGACAAGCCTCGTTCACGGTCCCAAGGGCCGTGTCCCAACCAGTCCTAAAAAACCCGGGGAAGACTGAATCATCCCTAATCCTCATGGACTGGGAAAACTCCTCCGAGTCCAGATAGTTGTCTATAGCTTTATCCTTTTCCGCCCGAAGTACCACTAGCTCGGCGTTGGACTCTCCGAGTTCTTCCTCCTTGCGCTTGAGCTTCTTCTCTAGGGTAGCATATTTCTTCTGTTGCCTCCTGAGGGCATTATCGGCCTTATCAGAAGCCCGCTTCCAAGACTCGGCTTGCCTCACAGCGCCTTGAAAATAGGCGTTAGACTGAAACAAAGCAATCAACAAAGTATAAGGCGAGGAAACGCTACAAGAATGAAAGATAAGTTCAAAAGAGAGAAGGCATACCGAAGCCAGAGATTGAGCTCCCATGAGCTTAATCCTCTCAAGGTCAGGGGTGGCCACCACGTCAGTAAAGTCCTTTGGAGTCACGCTATAGTAGGACCAATCCCAAGCATGCTTCGTGGAACCAACCACGGTGTCCCCTCGGCGGAATCCCTAGAGAGGCTGGAAGGCACCTGTGGCAGCAGCAGTAGGGGCAGCAGCAGTGATAGGAGCACTATGGCCCCCAACTCCTTCAGTTGAAGCCTCCCCTATAGGCTCTTTATGCTTTCTCAAAAAGCTAGGCTCTGTGGCCTTTCCCCGGGTGTCTAGGCCTGCGAGCCGAGCTTTCTTCATCCTAGTTGTCTCCTCAACCAGAGGAACGTTATCCTCGTTAATCTCCTTAGCAGCTGAAACAAAGCAAAGGACAAAATAAGTGATGTTAATAATGCATGAAATGAAATAAAGTTGAGAAGGGAAGAAAAATACCTTGTTGAGAAACAGAGGATAGTCCCACGTGAATCAGGGAAAACTCCTCTAAGAGAGTCCAACTGGTGGTAGTACCATCATCCTGAGTAAGCCCATTATAAATAATAGTTTCTTCAGGAGTTAAGTGAATGGATTTGAGGCTACCATCACTGACCTTCCCGAAGGAAGATCGAAAAAGTGTGCCCCAGTCACCATTCTCCCAACGTAACCCAACGAAACTATTCCTCCAATTTTGATTATTATCAGGAATAGAGGCGCTGTTAAAGATATGTTTACTTTTGGGTCTTTGCTTAACATAGACCCAACCACAGATACTGGAAGAGCTATTATAGCACTGAAAGACCTTCCTAAAAACAGCTACAGAAAGAGGAAAGCCCTCCCTAAGGCAGCAGACCATAAAACATAAAATGTTCCTCCAGGCATTTGGAGGAAGCTGACACGGGTTGATTTGTAAATCAGCTAAAAGATGAGGAATAAAAGGGTGGAAAGGAAACCTAAGCCCAACATTAAGGGCATCTGTGTAAATGAAGAGAGTGTCGGGTCTCCAGTGGCAAGTACGGTCACCACCAGAGACTGTAACTAATCTAAGAGGAGGAAGGACGTTATAACGAGCATTTAGTTTATCGAAATCTATGTTGTGCCAAGTATTACAATGATTAAAAGAATCGAGATGTGCAGTGGAGGGATATTCATCCCCCCTAGTGTTAATCATATCGATTAAAGACATATACGAAGAACGGATCTCGATATCCTTACCTCGTTTTGAAGCCGAGGCTATCTTGGCTGCCCTCTCAGAACTCTTGTCAGCCATTTAGTAAAGCTGGAAAAGGCCTGGAAAGCTAAAGGAGGGGATTTGAGAGAGGAGAAGGTTAGAAAGCTTAAGATGAAAGGAAGAGTGAAGAGTGAAGAGTGTGAAGTGAATGCACAATCCCCCCACCTATATATAGGAAGAAAAAGTGGATAATGGGCCTTAAAAAGCCCATTTGGGCCCAAAAGTTGGAAGGTTCTGGAATTATCCAGGAAATTCCTGGAAAATTCAAGAGAATTCTAGCAAAAATCAGAAGAAAACTTGAGTTTTTTTTGAAGAATCTGGAAGAATCTAGAAAAATCCAGAAGAATTTGGAGCTTGGGCTTAAAACAAAACACAGTTGAACAAAATACAAGCCTAGAAAAAGGCCCAGCTAAGTGAAGATGGCCCAAGTAAAAGCCTAGGTAAAAAGAGGGGCATGAATGAGGCCCAAAAGAAAAAGGGGTAGCCCAGTTGAAAATACTAGGCCCAAAGGTTAGCCCAATAAGAACCAAGCCCAGGAAAGGGCCTAAATAATTGATGTAGGAGGCCCAAGATTAAGGCCCACTAAACTAAGGCCCAGAGATCAGCCCAAGTTTAAGGGCCCAAATCTATGTGTATATTCCTGACCTGTTCGACCAGAAAACACAAACAAGTCCTTGTCGAATGGCTTGAGCTCGAAATCATGTCGATCAGGGTAAATAAAGGCCTTAATTCGACCAGGACCAGGGTTAATTCGACCAGAAAATACAAAAAAATCCTGATCGAAGCTCCTGAAGTCGAAATCCTGTCGATCAAGGTTGAAAAAGAGGCTTAATTCGACCAGAATTAAAACCCACTCGACCAGGAAACACGAAGGAATCCTGACCGAAATCATTGAGGTCGAAACTCTGTCGACCTGGGCAACAAAAGAAGCTTAATTCGGTCAAAAGGCAAGAATCCTGACCGAAAGGGGAGAAAATTCCTAGTCGACCAAAAAAAAAAAAGAGGAAAAAGGGGGAGAAAATCCTGGCCGAAATTCGACCAGGAATTGAGGTCGAAAACATCATGCTTGAAACCCTGTCGACCAGGGAAATATGAAGGTTAATTCGACCAGGATCCTGGTCGAAATCTGTATAATAATAAAAAAAAAAGGGAAGGAAAAATTCCTGGAAAATTACAGAAAAGTAAGGAAATTCGTTAAATAATTTCTGAAAAATACTAATATTTTCAGGAATAAGGAATAAATCCAGGAAAAATAAGGAAAAATCCCAGAAATTAAGGGAAAAATCCAGAAAAATAAGGATAAATCCCAGAAATTAAGGGAAAAATCCAGAAAAATAAGGATAAATCCCAGATATTAAGGGAAAATCCAGAAAAATAAGGATAAATCCCAGAAAAATAGGGAAAATCCAGAAATTAAGGATAAATTCCAGAAATTAAGGGAACAACCCAGAAAATTAGGGGAAAACCCAGAAATTAAGGGAAAAACCCAGAAATTAAGGGAAAAATTCCTGGAAATTAAGATAATTCCTGAATAAAAGGAAAATTCATTGGAAATGTGTAGGTCGCTCCTCACTTTACGGAAAAATGAAACCCTGTAAGGGAACGAATAGATTTAACTTCTGCGAAACCTAATCAATGTTTCCCAAAAGTTGGGGGGCAAATGATAGGGATAAATAAATTATGATAGCATGATTTATTTACTGCATCAATTGTACAAGGTGTGGACTGTTAGGCCCAATAAAAAGATATATGACATTCAGACCCGAAAGGTTAAGCCTGATGGACCAGATCAGTCCTGATGGAATAAAGAAGGCCTAAAAGCCCTGATTATTAATTAATTTCGTAATTAATTAATAAGGGAAAAATCAACTGTTGAGAAGAGTCCCGATAAGGATATAAATCCTTATAGATTAGCCTCAAGGGGACCTAAAAGGATAAGGAATCAGTTTCCTACTATCTAGGACTCCAAAGTCCATTCTAATTATGAGACTTGCCCACCAAGTCTCCTATACCAAGTCCAATTCAAGGACTCCCAACATCTATATAAGGGGCCTCACCCAACAAATCAGAACTACATTTTTTGACTTGATCATTGGCAATCAGCAAGGTACGTAGGCATCTTGTTAAGGCAGATTGAGTCACGAAACACAAGAGCAGTCAAATCGAGCCTTGAAGCTCACGTTCCTTATTATTAAACACAACAATTATATATATTAGTTTTAATCCATAACACATCCGCAAACGAATGGTCAAGCTGAAGTGTCTAATAGAGAGATCAAGCGCATTCTAGAGAAAGTTATTTGTCCGTCAAGAAAGGATTGGTCTTTAAAGCTCGATGAAGCTGTTTGGGCTTATAGAACAGCATACAAGACTCCACTTGGGATGTCCCCGTTTCAACTTGTTTATGGTAAGGGATGTCATTTACCTGCGGAGCTTGAGCATAAGGCTTATTGGGCATTGGAGAAGTTGAACTTTGATCTAGATGCAGCTGGGAAGAAGAGAATGCTTTAGTTAAATGAACTTGATGAATTTCGACTCCAAGCGTACGAGAACAACAAAATGTACAAGGAAAAAGTGAAAAGGTGGCATGACAGGAAACTATATCCTAAGTCATTTGTGCCGGGGCAGCAAGTTCTTTTATTCAACTCTCGACTCCCACTTTTTCCTGGAAAGTTGAAATCAAGGTGGTATGGACCTTTTATTGTCAAAACTGTGTTTCCACATGGAGCGGTGGAGATTTTTAAGAATGATCCGGGCCAAGCATTCAAGGTTAATGGTCATCGATTGAAGCATTACTATGGGGACACGACCAACCGAGAAGTGGTTAGTGCCGTTTTATTGTCAACTTGAGCAAGGTACTCTACGTCAAGCTAATGACGTAAAAGAAGCGCTTCTTGGGAGGCAACCCAAGATTTGTTATTATAGGAACCCTTAGAAGTCAATAACCTATCCAAAAATACAAAAAAATCAGAAAAATTGGGCAAGAAATTTTTTTTTCTAGACACCCGATGCTGGGCGCCTGCGCAGCTTTGCTGGGCGGCCGCTCAGCCCCAGACTGTCTGAAATTTTTTTAGCCTTATAAAAATCCAAAAAAAAAATCAGCAAAATTCAAAATAAAAACACAAACCCACAACCCATAAATTCTTTTCCCATTAACTCACGTTTTCTCCCTCAAACCCCACTCTTAATCAATTTCTAACCCTAATCCATACCCTATATATACATACAACTCCTCCATATACTCTCCCATATACTTTTAACCTTAAAACTCTCTCCCATATTCAAAAACACAACTCTTAAACACTTTTTCTCAGTTTCAATGGCACCCAAGAGATCACGAACTATTAATAGCAGCAGCACCGTTCCTACTGCTGATTCTTCGAGGGGAACTGCTGTGAGATCTCGTTTGTTTGATAGGGCTGCTGAGGAGGAGTATACTAGGCTTCTGGCCAAGCCGATTCTGAAGGAGAGGGGATTCTTACCATCGGGGAGGGATGGTGAGTTGTTGCCGATGATTGCTGAAAAGGGGTGGATTTCTTTTTATGAGTCGCTGGAGGCGGTTCCGAAGAGCGTGGTTCGCAAGTTTTATGCGAATGCAAAGGCTGAAAAGAATGGGTTTACTGTTGTTCGTGGGCTTACTGTGGATTATCATTCGGAGGCGATTTGCCGTGTGATTGGGCAGCGACAGCGGAAGCCCATGGAGGAGAATTCGAATGAGAAGCCCTCCGAGGAGTTTGATTTGGATTTGATTTGTGCTACTCTCTGTCAGCCGGGCACGGTTTGGAAGTTCAAGACTGGAACTAATGAGTATCGTTCTTTTTCGGCGATTGCGATGAATAGGTATGCCCGTGCATGGAATGCCTTTATTTATGCTAATATTTTGCCTACTTCACATGCACATGAGGTTACAGTTGAGCGAGCAAGGTTGTTATGGGGTATTTTGAATGAGGAGTATTATGTGGACCTTGGTGAGTTCATCTATCAAGGGATTCCGAAGTTTTTGAGGGGAGCGAAGCACATGAACATCCCTTATGCATCTATTGTCACGAAGCTATGCCAAGCAGTGGGAGTTCATTGGCCTTCTCACAAGTAGTTACAGATGCCAGCCGCTCCTATTGATTCAGCGACTCTGAATGCGATGCAGGAGTGGACGGGTGGAGAGCCTGAGGAACATGGGTTGGGTAATCGTCTTCCAGGAGGACGTCCAGCAGGTGGTACTAGGCCGGGTCGTGATGAGGCAGGCTCTTCTAGAGCTCAGGAGGGTGCTGGGATGGCTGATGCCCAGTATAGGAGGCTGTCGAGGAGGATGGATGCGATGTATGAGTCGCAGAGTAGGTTCGCTCAGGAGCTCATTCTTGCATTTGGGACTGCTTTCAGAGGCCTTGGAGCTGACATCCAGTGGCCCGTTTTTGGTGAGGACTTTGCTTATCCGCCTCCTAATACTCCACCCTCTGAGGGTGATGATGATGATTTCTCCGAGTAGGTATACCCTGTGTTCCTTTCTACTACCTTCACTGGGGACAGTGAAGATTTTAAGTTTGGGGGTGGCAGTTAAGGAATATTTTTGTGTGTGTGTCATGTAGTTGCATATTCATGATAGTTTAGTTCATATAGTTGCATATTTTTACCATATAGTTTTTTTATTTTATTTTATAGCTTTATTTATCATGTCATTTAGCTCATGCATATACCATGATCCCTTTTGCGTTGCTTTACCAATTGATTTGTGATATTGATGCGAGTGTAGTGATAGCGTTAGAGTGATGTTGAGTCTTGTAGGATGACATGCATGCTAGAAACACTTGTAATTTCACTAAGTCTTACAGTATGCTTAAGGACTAGATTATTGTCATAGTTTGATGGTTTTTGAGGTTAATCTATTGATTATGCTTAGAATTTATAATAGGTTCTTAATGATAAAATGCATGAAAAGAAAAAAATTGGAGTAAAAATTGGAATTCATTGCTAATTGTGGCTAGGCGTCAAATGGCTACTAGTCGGCTCGTATTTTTATGCGAGTAGTCTTGGGTTGAGCAAGATGGAGCGAAACGCACTTGCTCAGAAATTTGAAAAAAAATAGGAAAAAAAGAAAAAAAGGGAAAAAAAATAGAGAAAAAAATAATAATAAATAGTTAATGCATAATTGATCACGAGTGGGCTCTTTGGTATTCGAGTTATTAAGTTCTTAGGGGACTTTATGCCTAGTGACCTAAGGCTTTTATAGTCTGGGATCCGCTAACCTAACGCTCGCTAAATGGATGCCATTGTATAAGTCTTTTGTGGACCTCACTCATTGCATGGTCAAATAAGCATTTGTTGTTGTATTGAATAAAGGCATAATTCCGTAATAAGCTCCAGTAATCTTGAAGTGTTATAAGTCATTTTGTGCCTAGAATTTATTCTTCGTATAATCATGTGATTGCCTTGAGGATAGTCGAGTTATGATAATTGATCTAGTTTCAAAGTATATATGTTAAGCATCTGCACACACCACGTTTCTGGTTGTATGTTAGTTTGTATGATTTGATTGATCTTTATTCGCCTAATTGAATTTGTTGAGATGTTATGAGTTGGTTGGTTTAGTCGTTGTAAGGGGGATCGTTGCATTTCATATAGATTGCATTCATGCACGTTTTTGTTTTGTTTTTGAGTCTGTGACGTTTGAGGACAATCATCGATTTAAGTTTGGGGGTGTGATAAGTGGCATTTTATACCACTTAGAACGTCTTATAATGGCTTGAATTGATGTCTTGAAATCAAGTATTTTGTATATTTGATGCATTTTTCTAGTGTTTGTGCATTTCAGGGTATTACTTGTGTTTGAGGGGAGATTTCATCAGGAATAAGCCTAAGTATGTGCTTGACATTGCAAGTGGGAAGTTAGGAGCAGAACGCAGCAGAAAACGGGAGCAAATTAATAAATTTTCCAGTGAGGTGTTGGGCATCCGCTCAGCCTAGCTGGGCGGCTGCTCAGGAAGCTGGGCGGCCGCTCAGGATTGCTGGGCGGCCGCTCAAGGTCGTAAAATAAGATACTGATTTTTAGACTCCTGATTCTGTGGGACTTCTGACTTCTGAGATAGCTGGGACTTATGGGGCTTCTATATAAGTAGTTTTCAGATACATTTCACGTGTGGAGAATCGTAGTATCAATCGAGGAGCAAGGAGAGAAGAAAGAAGACCATTTTAGCACATCGCAACGAAGAAGAGGAAGCATAGTTTTCTTGTGATTCTTTTATTCGTTGTATCAGTGGATGTTAGTTTTCTTTACTTTGAACCTTATTACTCTTGTGACGTACTCTGGTTTTAATAAGTATTTTTATTAGTTATTCTCGTGTGTTATTATCATGTTTTTATATGAACCCATGGTGACGATGAGTTCAATCGTGGGCTAATCGTGATCATGGGGTCGTAACGGATTAACTATGGAATTCTTTAGTTAGTTGTTTAATACCTTAGTGTGTGATGATTGTATGATATCTAGTATTGGTTGTGCTTATTCATCTTATGTGCGTCGCGAACATATAAGATAGGGTGTTAATCTCTTGTGAAGCGACATTGGATCTTGAGGTTTTGAACTTGCCATGCTAGCATAGGTTCATGTATGTGTATGCATGATTAGTGGGTAACTCTAACCGTTTTACTTACCCTGTGTAATCATAAGGAATAACTTGTGCTTAAATCGTTATGTTGTCAAATTCTGTAGACATATAGGGTCTCAACATAATTGATGCCTATTCAACTTCTATCTTAATTGTGGATGTTTGGTAGAATGGTATTAGTATAACGAAAGTTGGCTTTTATCAGTTTCGTGTTGTTCGATTAATATCATCACCGTTACATGCTAAGGGTAATAACAATAACTATTGAAGGAAGTAGTAATGAAGTTATGATCTCATGTGTGTTTAATATTGTTAATTCAATTGCCAATTAAGTGTTTAATTCTCGTAGTTAATTATAGTTAATAATTAGTTAATCAATTCTACGTGGTATTGTCTTGACATTGAGAAGTAATCATACATTGGTGAGTAAGTGTTAATTGAACATAATTAGTCTCACTCTCTGTGGGAACGAACTAGAAATTATTCTATATTACTTGCGAACGCGTATATTTGCGTAAATTATTATCGCGTGTTTTGTGCCTAACAGTTACCCATCCTCTGATTGCCATGTTCTGTCCTTCTAAAATTTGTATTTGTCCGGGATTGAAATCCTGGCCTCCTGTTAGAACGGTTCTGAAAACTTCCTGGTCCCTTTTCCTTTTGGGACGCCTCACTTTCCCCTTCAATTATCATGGCCTTCTGGACTACGGCTATATAGGTCGTTAGTTCGAACACTGCCACTCGGCTACGAATCCACGACTTCAATCCCTATTGGAATATCTTAGCCCGCTTCTCATTGGTATCTACCTGCTCTGGAACAAACCTAGCCAATTCATTAAATTTGGCTTCGTATTCAGTGACCGGCAAATTCCTTTGCTTCAATTCCAAAAACTTAATTTCCATCTGGTTCTTCATATAACAAGGAAAATAATTTTCCAGAAAAAGCTCGGTGAATCTATCCCAAGTTAGGACATCGTCGTCTTCTAGCGCTTTCTTGGACTCCCACCAGTAATTAACTTCTTCTTTCAAGAAATAACTAGCAAAATCTGTCTTCTGATATGCTTCCACTTTAACCAATGCAAATGCCTTTTCTATCTCCTTTAATCAGGCCCTTGCCTTTGTAGGATCTGTTGAACCTTCAAATTTTGGAGGCTTTAGCGACTGAAATTGTTTGAAGGTAACAACAGGTACAACTGGTGGTGCTTGTGACTCTGGATGAGGTGGCTTTTGTAACACCAGCTGTTGGAACTGTAGTTGCTGTTGTTGCATTTGTTGCTACATCATCACAATTTATTGTTGCATTAGGTGAAACATTTGGTCCATGTGGTGGTTGTTGTTTTTCTCTTCAATGTTATCATTGGATGACTCATTTATGGTTTTTCTTTTTGGTGCCATGTTTCTGATAGTAAAACAAATGGTTCTTTTAATAACAATTTATTAAACAAGTGATAATGGGTAAGGAAACAATTTGTATGGTATTAAAAGAGGGAATTTAAACAATTGATGATGGAAAGAAAAACAATTTGACAGATATTAAGATGAGAAATTAAAACAATTGAGAACTTAAACAAATCATTTGAAATAATTGAAAAATTTGGAATAATAAATGGTACAACATTGTTTTAAATAAAACAGAATTTGAGATATGGGGAAAACTATAAAACAGTAAGTAAATGTAAATGCTTTAAAGACTGAAATTTAAAATAAAAGAAAAAGTTGGGAAAAGTTCATTTTATATATATGACACCAGCTCCAGGTGTTAGTGCTTGATACAAAAGAGTCTACATCCGATCTGTCATAGTTACTGCTGCTACATGTCAAATCTAGATACTACACACATACAAGCCTAATAACACTATACTATGCTTCATCTATCTACATATGTCACATATAGTACAATACATATGACTGATTAGCTGATCTCAAAACCCTGGTGGCACACGGTCTATCTCCTGTCGGATCGAATCTAACACTGTCTCTGTTAATCTCATGGCTCGATAGTACACCGCGTCTGTACGGATATCCTCCTATCTCAGCTCTCCAACCTCCTATGAAACGGCTCAATTAATTTTCCTGAGCCTCTCTCTCGTAATATAATCTGGATGCAAGGCTCTCACTGGACCAAACTCTCGGCTCTCAAACAAACCAAGAATCTCCCTGCACTGTGCCCTCAACATCTGCATATCCTTTCTCATCCTGGCATACTTATGGTACGACACTATCCGTGGCTCTTTGAGGTCTGTCTGTAATCCTCAGGTAGGTTAAGGCATCGGTTGGTCAATAACCTGTTCATCCATGAACTCAGCAGGTGGAAAATGGTAGATCCCTAGCACTGGGGCATAGATAGCTATGGGAGCTGGGAATAACAATGGTGGAACCTGTGGCTCAATCAGCTGAGGATCTGGATATACATCAGGCTGCTGAAATAGAATCTCTGGCTCTGGCTGTTGCACTGGTATCTCTGGCTCTGGCTGTTGGAATGGTACCTCTAGCTCATCCCACTGCGGAAAATCAACCATGTCAGGTATCTCGAACATCGAGAACTCGAGCGGTGGTAACTGAGGTATCTCCGGCTCAAAATACGGGAAAAAGTCTATAGGATCAGGTACCTCTAAAATTGGTGGATCTACAGGGGCTGCTGGTGGCATAGATAATGGTGGTACAGCTGGTCCGGATACAGTCCTCTCTGACGAAGATGAAGCCATCTGACAAAATAATTATCACACAAGAAAAAAGGTCATTTCTCATTCCTAGAGCTTACAATTTCCTAATCTAAGAAACTAGAAAAACCCTAATACCATTATCCATATCTTATGTGATCTTCATATCCTATCTTAACTCTAATGTTCTTATTTTAAGAAACCAAAACCTAAGCTCTGATGCCAACTGTAACACCCTCCAAATCCAGGGTATAGATCTGGGGTATTACTAACACTAACTACCTTACTCAACCTGTACAGTAAAAATATAAATATATATAATTACCCCTTAATACTACTACTTGGGATTTTTTAAGGTTAAGTTATGAAAAACAAGAACAACTTACCAACTTTATTACAACAACCCAAATAAACTGTCTTACAAACCTTCTTTATTACAAACGAGTTATCTACATAAATTTTAAACTAAGTTTCTTTTATTCAAACCATATCTACAGCTGTTCCTGCTACACCTGCTCGGCTATCTTAAAACTCTTTTCTGGTATTGGAAATAGCACCCTTGGTGCCAAAGGGTCCCGCCGTCTGACCCGCTTCTTGACCACTCGGGTACGGATGGGTTTGTTATTCCCAAGGAACTAACAATGAGATTTACAGAAGGGGGTTGAATGTAAATCTCAAAACTTTTCCAAGTTTTGAGCAGTTTCAAAAGCTAAGTGTATGATGAACATATGTGTGTGAATTGCTTTGAGCAGGTGCAGACAGATGTATATTCAAGACTTAAATGTAAAGAACACAAAGGCTTTAAAAACTTTTCTGGTGGATTTGTTGTTCCACCAGAGATGTGTATTTCAGAAAATCTGTGATACAAAGAATTGTTCACAGCTGCTTCCTAGTACAAACTAGATGATTTTCTCTCTATGTTTTTCTAAACAGCTCTGGAAAATTCACATCTAATTACTAGCTGCAACTTGGTTTATATATCACCAAATTTACAAGCAAAGACAAAGATAAAATACAATCATAAAATAGTTCTTCACATGTTTCTTCTTCATTTTTCTATCCAATGCAATCTATAATAATCTATGAATCTTTGAATACTTCCTTGTTTGCACCAGAATGGAAATGCTGCTTTTTCTTGATTCCTCCAAGAGGCTACCACATTCCAATTGTCTCTGTCAACCCATGTGCCTCTATCAGCTTATGAATTGTCACTATCAACTGCTATGGAACTGAGCATCCGTTGAAGCTTTCATCCGTTGATGGCTTTATCCGTTGATGCTTTAGTGACATATGTTGATGCTTTAACAGTTGAAGCTTTATCCGTTGATGCACTCATCCGTTGATGGATGTTATCCATTGTTGCTTTAGAGACATCCATTGAAGCTTTGTTTCTCATCCGTTGAAGGCCTTTAATCTATCAGTTGATACTACTTCATTTATACAAAATTATAAGGTATGAAATATTTACAATTAGCCCTCCTATTTGCATATCCACTAGTGGTCAACATGACTTATAATTTCCCACAACTTCTAAGAATTATAACTTAAATACAGAGACTGAAATGTGCTACAATACTAAACTTATTTCTAAGTAAATCTACTCCATCAACGGATAGCCAAAGTGGTCTTATCCGTTGAGGCTACAAACACTAGATTTGTACTTAAGTGTTTTGTTTAACTTATCATCAAACTAATACATATATTCCTAACAATCTCCCCCTATTTATGTCTACTAGAATTGTAGGCATAAATTCAGGGTTAACTTGATGATAACAAAACACTTAACAAATATATGAGTTGAAACCAAGTAGAAATTCAAAAGTGCTGCAAAAGTGTATGTACTGAGATAGAATTGAAGATTTACAGTGTTTTCAAGGGTGCTCCTTTAGTCTGAGAAAATCATTTTCTTTTCCTTTGTTCCCTTGTTTTCTTCCCTAGCCTCCTGTCATTTTTCTCTACTTGGAGTTGGAGTTGTCTGTAGAATTCAGCTTCATCTTCTTCACTGATATCCAACTTAGATTGCATGTCCTTGAGAGTTTCATTACTGGCAATTTTAAGCTGGTCTTCAAGTCTGAAAAATCTTCTGACTCCTTTATTTTCTCTGAACTCCATCAACCAATGAGGTGATTTATGAATTGTAATTCCATGCTCAGGGATGAGTAATGTTCTAGGCAAGGAATTTGACTCCCACCAATTGTTCCTTATGCTGGCAATCTTGTTGAGAATCTCAGTTTTGGCAGTCCTGGTAAAGCCAGTATCCCTTTTGATAGCAGAGTAGACTCTAATCAAGGTAGAATAGCCCTCACTTATAATTCTTTGAAGAGGCCAAGTCCTTTCCACACTTCCTTTATACTTGAACACTAGCCTTTCTGGTAGTTGTCCATAGGCATTTATTCCCCTTACTTCCTCCAGCTCATCCAGGAAGAGTTCAATATCTGTATATTCTTTTATGTCACAAATGTAAACATAATCATCCTTTGAGGCTTGTGGCTTAGGCTTAGGTTTATGTTTCTGAGTGAATTTACTTGAGGTTAGAGGAGGTGTTGATTAGGATTTTCTTTTCAGTTTCTTTGGTGGTGGAGAAGTAGTTAAGAAGGTAGGCAATTTGATGGTGTCCCAATCAACAGGTTCAGGAATAAAAGGTAGTGGTTTAGATTTTGATTGGATTTCCTCAGTATCATCTCCACTCTTCCTTTTTGCCTTGGCCTTCTTTCTGTTCCCTTTCTGCCATTCCTTTCTTTCATCACTTCTTTCCTCCACACTCTCACCAACCATATTCCCCATATCCATATTTATGCTTTCAGTCTTGTCTTCTTCACTCTTGTCTTCAATCTTCTTTTTTTCTTCAATTTAACTTGACTTTAGCTATTTTTCAAGCTTTGCTTGTGCTCTTTTGTCAGCCTTCATCTTTTTAGCTTCTTCCTTCAGCCTCATGGTCTCTTCCCTCTTGGCTATTGAGAATTTGGGATGTCCTTGCATCACACATATACTCTTTCCCTCTCTATAGATGATAGCCATATTCATTCTTTCCACTACATCCTTGGTCTCTTTATGCTTTACGATGTTACCACCCAAAACTTTGTCTTCATCAAGCTTTGGAAGAGGAAAATCCACTTCTTTTAGTTGAGCAAAGCTAAGAGGGTTCTTTGTAGAGTCCTTGTTGAATCTAGTGGTTGGCTTGAGCACCATGGGCTTCAGGTTCCTTAAAGAAGTTTCTCCAACCTTATTCCTCCTTACTGGCTTGTGCTCCATAATGATTGGCTCAACTTTTGTGCTATATTTCACAGATAAGGATTTTGTAGTTGTAGAGCCAAACACTTGTTGCATCCTTTCATCAATTCTTCTCCTTTACTCTTTCACCTTCATCTCAGCTGCTGCTAGCTGAATTAGATCAATTCCATCAAGCTTTCCTTTGATTTGAAGTGTTGGAGAAGTAGTGATGGCAGGAACTAGCACTTTGGATATTTGAATGTGTGTAGATGGCTCCCCTTCCCTTTCCCCTTTATTCTCCCCCTTTTTGTTATCATCAAGGAGAGGGGTCAAGCCCTGTGCTTTAGCCAGTTGCACTAGAAGACTAGTCTGAGACTGTTGATTGTGAAGAATGGTGACCATAGAGTTTTCAATAAATTGAACTCTTTCCTCCAATTTGGCCATCTTCTTTTCAGCATCTTATTCTCTTCTCAGTCTCAGTAACAGTTCCTGCATGGTACCAAAGGGCATGATTGAATCCAGCTTCTCAGTATTGTAGGACTTCAAGTCAGTTATATCTTTCTTGAGTTCATCCACACTTAGATTATGTCTTAATTGTTGTAGCTTCATGAGATGTAGAGAATCTAAGTGGGCTTGGAGAATGGCCTTGGTACCAGCATTGGAAGTTTCCTGAATTGCCTTTTGGATAGCCATAACTTGTTTGAATAAGGATACATTGAAATGCCCTGGTGTAGACTCCTTTGTTAATGCCCATTTAGGTAACTCTGGAATAGAACTTGAGCTTCATCTCCCCCTAAGTTCATGCTTCCATCAAAAGAATCAGAGTCATCATCATTAGAATTTACTCCAAATTCTTCAGATGGCTCACCAGTTGTAGATGGCATCATATTGACAGCAGCTTTATCCCTTTGTAGAGATTCTGAAGTATGTACTAGGTTTAAAGTCTTTTCTGCCTCCTCATTGCCCTGAGTAGCCAACAGTTGATAGGCTGACACAGGATGAGTAAAAGTGTCAGCGTCCAAGGAAATGTTATCAATTTCAGCTCTGTAATGTTGTTGAAATTATCTTATCCTGTCAGCATCATCCACAATCATTGACTCACTAGCAATGGTTGGATCCACCCTTATACCTCCTGTACCTGCTTTTCTCTCAATTTCTCTCTTTTCTTGCATCAGGGGCTCCCCCTGGCTCACACTCCTCACACCCTCACCTTCACCTACTAAGGTGGTACTCCTCTCACTTTCTTTTGCCATGCTGGAAGAAATAGCATGCATATTTAGACTCTCAAGCTCTCCTTTTGCATGGGAGCAACCCAGCCTCTCACTCAAGTTTTCACTCCCTTCCCTCAACCCTAGAAGTGATTGTATAGTAACCATGTTTTCTACACTTGGAGTTAATTCAATTGTTTATGTAGAGACTATCAACGGATAAAGAATATCCGTTGAGGTTGAAACTGATGGTATCAACGGATAACTGTTGTTAAGCTTATCCGTTGAAGAACAACCACTTGTCAACGGATGAGGGATATCCGTTGAAGAAGGAAAGGAAGTAGAAATTGAAAGTGGCATAATTTTTGAATATGTGTGGATTGATTTTAATTTAGGTGACACAGATTCTTCAACTAAGTCTGAAAGAATTGGCTGATGATCCAAAAAATCATCTAAAAGATGATGATCACCAGTATTTGAGTGGGGCTCCTCCCTAAGTTATAAAGAGGGAGAATCAAGAATTGATGTGAATATCATGTCCACATCCAGAGATGGTTATGGAGAATTTGGTGGTTGGTGTGTGTCAATTTTGAGAGAATGGGGTTGTGACTCGACATTTGTTGGAGTCACATCAAGCTGAATTTGTGAAAGCATAGATACAGGTGGTTGTATATGTGCAGTGTGTGCACCCTGTGTTGAAACTAAGGTTTTGACATTCTTTCTTCTTGTGAAGGCTTTTACAGGTGAGTGTGTGGCTTCAGTGTCCCTCCCTCTTTTGTTCTTTTTCCCTGGTTGCGGACTATTTTCAATAGCTGCACCCTTTTGGGAGGATGCAACTAGGGATGAGTTTGAATCCTTTTCAACCACCATAGTCTTTTGAGAAACTGTGGCTTGGCTAGCTTGGGTACCACTCACCTCTCCTACCTTATTCTGGGGGGTTTCTTGATGTTCACCCCTCCCCTCACCACTAACACCCTGTTCACTCCCCTCAGGGTTTATGGTAGTTGTTACAACTGTTATCTTTTGAGAAACAACAGAGGTGGCTTTCTTTGACTTGGATTTTGAAACTTTAGGTTTGGTGGCCTTGGTAGGAATTTGTTGGGGCGTTAACATAGATTCCATGGCCACACTTGAAGGCAAAGAAATGATGGGGTTACAAGTAGTAGGAGTTGAAGAAGTATTTACCTCACTTACCTGAGGTGCATCCATGATTGGTAAGTATACCAATGGCACTTTATTGTTGAGGTCAATCCTTACAAGGTATGCAAGGACCCTCTTCTCTTGTGCCCAACATTTGAGTTTATTACTCTCATTATTTATGACCAAACCTTCAGCAACATGGTTAGCCAATAACATAAAGAATCTAGCATAGTAGATGTTATGAGGTCTATTAGCCTTGTTACCTAACCTAGTACCCAATTCTAGCATAACATAGTTGCTAAAATTATAGTACCTATCAGAAACCAGCATATAGAGCATATTAACAAGAGTTGAAGTTATTGCATCAAAATTACTAATTTTTCCAGAGAAAACCTTGATAAAGGCATCACTGAGAAAACTCCATTCTTTCCTAAGGCCTTTTCTCTTAATACTGCCTAAACTAGTAGAATCAAGGGAATAGCCTATAAAATCTAACATGCTAGATACATCATTATCAGTGTGTGGTATCATGGCATTGTTTTCAGGTAATTTAAAACAGGACTGTATATCATCACAGTTAATATAGTAATCCTTACCTTTGAGAGAGAAGGAGATGGTCATATCAGTGGGGTTGAACTCAGAAGTTGTCCAAATCTCCTCAACTACCTCACAGTAAATCATTGGGGCTTCCAGCATTGCATAGCTCAGTTTGCAGTTTTTGATGAAATCCATCATCTTGTGATAATCTGAGTGGGCTTCATTCTTTTCTACCAAAGCTACGAAATTGTTTTTCTCATAGACAAACCCAGATTGGGACATTATCTTTACTACTGGTGCCATTGTTGTGGGTAGAAGTTGCAGAGAAAAGTTGAGAGTTTTGGGAGAGAAAGAGAGTAAAAGCTTTTGAAAATTGCAAGAAAGCGTAAAGTGAAAATAAGAATTCAAAGAGGCTTTTATACTTTCTCAAATTAAAATATAAGATGAATGATTAAACAATATTTTTAAGTAAATTAGAGCCGTTTGAGAATAAAAAAACTGTATGTATTCTAAAAACTGCCTTTAATACAAATACATACAACTGTATATATATATATATGTATCAATGGTTAAGAAAATAGAATCAACGGCTGTGACTCACTCAAAACGACTGATGTGACAGTTCAACGGATGAGGTAAACGGTCATCCGTTGAAGACTAACACAGTTTTATCCGTTGAAGGATAGAATTACAAGAAATGTATTTGTCTTTCAACGGATAATGGACATACGTTGATAGAACAACTTTGACTTTCAACGGATAGGGAATATCCATTGATAGAATGAGCTTTACTTAAAGCCAACTTTGTTCTTGCAACAAATTCATTTCAGGCTACAAAACAAATTACAATAAGGACATGAATTTAGGAATAATTAAGCATACCTAGCTCACTTACCAATCTTGTGAATGTTGATTCATCAAGTGGCTTGGTAAACATGTCTGCAATTTGTTTTTCACTTGGAACAAAATGAAGTTCCACTGTACCATTCATCACATGTTCCCTTATGAAGTGGTACTTGATGTCAATGTCCTTGGTTCTTCAATGCTGCACTGGATTTTCAGTAATGGCAATGGCACTTGTGTTGTCACAGAATATTGAAATTTTGTCAACATTCAGCCCATAGTCAAATAGTTGATTTCTCATCCATAGTATCTATGCACAGCAACTACCAGCAGCAATGTACTCAGCCTCAACTGTTGATGTAGAAATAGAATTTTGCTTCTTGCTGAACCATGAAACAAGCTTATTCCCTAGAAATTGACAGGTGCCAGTTGTACTTTTCCTGTCTATTTTGCAACCTGCATAATCTGCATCTGAGTAGCCAATTAGATCAAAACCAGACTCTCTAGGGTACCAAATTCCTAGATTTGGAGTCCCTTTGAGATATCTGAAAATTCTTTTAATAGTAACTAAGTGAGATTCTCTAGGATCAACTTGAAATCTAGCACAAAGACATGTAGAAAACATTATATCAGGTCTACTGGCAGTTAAATATAGAAGTGAACCAACCATGCCTCTATAGCTTGTAATGTCCACAGACGTTTCAGCCTTATTTAATTCAAGCTTAGTGGCTGTGGCCATGGGAGTTTTTGCAGATGAACATTCCATTAAGTCAAACTTCTTTAAAAGATCATAAATATATTTAGTTTGACTAATGAAAATTCCACCACTAACTTGTTTAACTTGTAAACCAAGAAAATAAGTTAGCTCTCCCATCATGCTCATTTCATATTTACTTTGCATTAACTTAGCAAACTTTTTACAAAGTTTATCATCTATAGAACCAAATATAGTATCATCTACATAAATTTGAACAAGTATTGTAGAGCCATTAACATTTCTAAAGAAAAGAGTGTTATCAATAGTACCTCTTGTGAAGTAATTATCTAGGAGAAATTTTGATAAAGTCTCATACTAGGCTCTAGGTGTTTATTTTAGTCCATATAGTGCTTTCAACAGATAATACACATGGTCTGGAAAATTTGGATCTTCAAACCCTGGAGGTTGACTCACATAGACTTCTTCCTCCAATTCTCCATTCAGAAATGCACTCTTGACATCCATTTGATAGACTTTGAAATTGGCATGGGCTGCATAGGCTAGAAAAATTCTGAAGGCTTCAAGTCTTGCAACAGGAGCAAATGTCTCATCAAAATCTATTCCCTCTTGTTGAGAGTAGCCCTTTGCAACCAATCTAGCTTTATTCTTTATGACAATGCCATTTTCATCCATCTTATTTCCGAATACCCATTTTGTATCAATAGAACTCTTGTTCTTTGGCTTGGGTACCAGCTTCCATACTTTGTTCCTCTCAAATTGGTTTAGCTCCTCTTGCATTGCTAAAATCCAATCTGAATCCAATAGAGCTTCTTCCACTCTCTTAGGTTCCTCCTGTGATAGAAAACTACTGGATAGACATTCATCTTGAATAGCCCTTCTAGTTTGCACCTTGGATGTTGCATCACCAATGATTAGTTTAAAGGGATGATTCTTGGTCCATTTCCTTTGAGGTGGTAGATTAGCTCTAGATGAGGTGGCCTCAGTGTTGTCATGATGTGAGATAGAGTGTTGATCGGTTGAAACTCCCCATGAGTTATTGGTCCTTTGCAAGGAACTGGGAGTTCTATCAACTGATGATGTAAATTGATTATCCGTTGATGAACTATGATCAACGAATGCTTCATTATGTACTTCAACGGATGATGCACTTTGTCTTTCAACGGATGCTGCATTACTTCTATCAACGGATGCTGAGTTATGAATTTCAACTGATGTAACATTTTGTGCATTATCCAAAGGCAAATTTTGAATCCTTTTTGAAGTGTCTTCTCCATCATTCTCATCTTCACTATCATCACAATATATCTCAATGTTTTCAAATTTGAGTCCTTCATGATGTCCCTCATCTGTTAGTCCATCAATCTTTTTATCATCAAACACAACATGCACAGATTCCATAACAATGTTGGTTCTTAGGTTGTAGACCCTATATAATATTCCAGCAGAATAACCAACAAATATCCCTTCATCAGCCTTTGCATCAAACTTGCCTTTGTGATCAAGTTGGTTCCTTAGAATGTAGCATTTGCAACCAAAGACATGAAGGAAGTTTAAGGTTGGTTTTCTTCTCTTGAACAATTAATAGGGAGTCATGCCTTTTACCTGATTGATTAGAGAAATATTCTAAGTGTAACATGCACAATGAACAACCTCAGCCCAAAAATATGTTGGGAGTTTTGACTCTTCAAGCATTGTTCTTGCAGCTTCAATTAGTGACCCGTTCTTCCTTTCCACCACACCATTTTGTTGTGGAGTCCTTGGAGCTGAGAACTCATGCATGATCCCATTTTCTTCACAGAACAACCTCATGGTAGAATTCCTGAACTCAGTTCCATTGTCACTCCTGATATTCCTTACTTTGAAATCTGGATGGTTGTTGACTTGCTTGATATGATTGATAATGATTTCACTAGCTTCATCCTTTGATCCAAGAAAATAGGTCCATAAAAACTTTGAGAAATCATCTACAATCACTAGGCAATATCTTTTCCTTGAAATTGACAATACATTGACTGGTCCAAAAAGATCCATGTGTAGCAGTTATAATGGTTCATCAATTGCTGATTCAAGCTTCTTACTGAATGATGCTCTCTTTTGCTTTCCTTTCTGACAAGCATCACACAGTCCATCCCTTGAGAATTCCACTAGAGGCATTCCTCTAACTAAGTCCTTTTTGACTAGATCATTCATTGTCTTGAAATTTAAATGGGATAGCTTCTTGTGTCATAGCCAACTTTCATCTTGACTTGCTTTGCTGAAAAGACAAGTAATTGATTCTGCATCTGTAGAGTTAAAGTCATCCAAGTACATATTCCCTTTTCTAACTCCAGTTAGAACCACTTTGTTGTCCTTCTTACTGGTAACAACACAGGATTCAGAATTGAAGGAAACAGTATTCCCTCTGTCACATTGTTGACTGATGCTCAATAGATTGTGTTTGAGACCATCATCTAATACAACTTCATCAATGATGACATTTTCCTTTGAAATCAAGCCATATCCCATAGTGAACCCTTTGCTGTCATCTCCAAAGGTTATGCTAGGGCCAGCTCTCTCCTTGAACTCTGTGAGCAGGGTGAAATCTCATGTCATGTGCCTTGAACAACCACTGTCCAAGTACCATAGATTCCTTCTTTTTCCCTGCACACAACAAAATCAAATCAAGTTGATTTTGGTACCCAAGTTTCATTGGGTCCAGCCTTGTTAGTCTTTTTCCTAGACTTCACACTTCCTGCACCTTTTGACTCTCATCATCCGTTGATTCCACATCCGTTGACAGTCCATCAATTAATTCCATTTCCTTTTTGTTTTTCTTCCAGGCATTCTCACAGAGTGATTCAATTCCTTGAACTTTGACAATTTGAGCACTAACATCCCTAGATGTTTTCCAGGCCTTGATTACCTCTTGCTCACGTTCTAGTTGTTTAGAAAGAATTTCTACTTTCTTAACAGACTCTTCTAGTTCACTCTCAACAGATAAGCATTTGATTTTAATCTTTTCAAGTTCAATTACCTTACCCTCTAACACAGCATTCCTGTCACTTAAAAACAGATTATTCTCTTTAATTCTCATGTTCTCTTTAGCCAGTGATTTAAGGGAAACATGTAAATGATATAATTCATTGGACATATCATTTAGAGCTTCATTGCATTCATTTTTAGAAAGCTGAGAGAGGTCAGTAGTGATTACCTGGTTGCTTGATGAACTAGTTTCATTTTCATCAGAATTAGCCATCAGGGCTAAGTTGACATATTCCATATCATCATCTTCATTGGCTCCATCAGCTGCCCAGTCATTTTCCTGAGTCAGAAAAGCTCTTTCCTTTTGGTTGAGCAATTCGAAATATTTCTTTTTGTAATCCACTTGCTCAAATTTCTTCTTTTCAGAAGTTGGCTTTCTGCACTCACTTGCAAAGTTTCCACTTGTGCCCCAGTTATAACACTTGAACTTAGACTTGTCCACCATGTTCTTGTTTGGCTTAGTGGCTCTAGTGTTTTTCTTGAATTTCATCTTTGCAAACCTTCTGGACAGAAAAGCCAGATGTTCATCAACATCATCAGAGTCATCTTGACTGGAATTGTCTTCAACCTCAACTGCTTGCTCATTTCCCTTTCTTGATTCTGATTTGCTTGTGCCAATTTTGAGATTTGGCATTGTCTTTTCTTCATTCCTGGCTTCATTTCTCTCATTTTTAGCTACAAGTGCAACTGATCCACATTTTCTCTTTCCCTTCTCCAACAGCTCATCTTGCTCCATCTCAAGTTCATAGGTCTTCAAAATTCCATATAATCTTTCAAGTGTGAAGTCCTTATAATCTTGAGAATTCCTTAGTGAAACAGTCATAGGCTTCCATTCCTTTGATAGAGACCTCAGAAATTTTAAGTTGGAATCCTTGACTTGGTACACTCTGCCATACAGCTTCAATCCATTCAACAGTTTCTGAAATCTATTGAAGGTATCATTCAACGATTCCTTCTTCAGAATGAAAATATTCGTATTGTTGAATGAGAAGCTGCATTTTGTTTTCTCTAACTTGTTCAGTACCTTCACAAATAAGTTGTACAGTATCCCAAATTTCCTTAGCAGTTTGGCTGTTAATTACATTATCAAACATATCTTTGTCTAGGCCATACTTGTAATAACCCCAATTTTTGGAAATTTTTGAAACCCTTATTAATAGTGTTTTTGCTGAATGAGAAAAATTTTCATGCCACGCTATGTAGGGGTTCTGTTATTGATCTTATGGAATATTATTAGTACTCTATATGGTATATAAGTGTATGTTAAGATCGTCAGAATCCAATTCCGAACACTTTGATTTTCCCGGAAATCCAACAGATACGGAAAGAATTGAGTATAAGGTAACAGGATAAAAAGGATTTAAATTAAAGGATTATAAGAGAGGATCATAAAAGGAATACAATATATTGAGAAAGGTTAAGGGAACCTAAGTAATAAGATCCCGGGTATGATCCCTCAAATGATAAACGAAAACGAAAGTTAAGCAAACCGTATAACAGATCAGCGGTCATTAGGCAAACAATTAGGAAGTTAATCAAAGGGATTAGAGAGGATGATGTCACCCAACCAATGAGAAGGGGACAAGGAGGGGAGGATGACATCATGAGGATGACACAAGCATGACATGGGAAGGAAGGAGGGGTGGTTGAATGAGAACCACACAAATTCAAGGGCAACAAGGTAATTGACTAAATCAAACACAAAAATCAACCAACCAAGCCAAAACATTTCATTTCACCAAACAAAACACAAAAATCTCTCTTCTTCTTCTTCATGCTCTCGGGTGCTTTTCTTAAAAAATGAAAGTCCAAGCTCCTCCACTTACTATTTAGCAAGGTAATTATCTAAGCTTCCCCATGGATAGTTACATACTTCCTATAAGTTTAAGCTTCTAATTCCAAGCCAATCTTTTTCTATAAATCATGGAAGAAGATAGTGAATAGTGTTTTCAAGTTTTTAACTTGAAGTTTTTCTTGTTTTCCTTGAAGATCCAAGCATTCCTAAGACTTCTCAAAGCTTCTTAAGGCTTCCTAGCTCCTCCCACCACTTCAAGGAAGGTATACCATCTCCAAACCCTAGATTCCTATGTATTATAAGATGATTTTGATTAGTAGGATGATATTGTAGCTTGATGTTGTGATTTAGAGTTTGGGATTTGAAATGGTATTGAATTGGAATGGTAAATGTTGTTGTTTTGATTAAAAGAACTTAAGAATGGTTAAAGTTAAGCTTAGGTATAAGTATGAATGTTAAAATTGAATTGGTTGGGGTTGTTATGATGTGATAAGGATGGATGTTGGTTGTATGTTGGATTTGAGGTTGAATTGGGTTGGTTTTGAATGGTTTAAAATTGGGAAATCGCGTAAACATAGCCGTCGTAACGTCTGATTTTCTTTAGACTGTTTTTGTGCATAACATTAGGACCCTAGAACCCCCTTCTAGATTATGACCATTGCCATGTTTAGATAGCTCATGTTACGAGCTTCGTTTTGATATGTAGTTCGTTCGATTCCGATGCACGGTTTAGGAGAAACGACCATTTCAAGTAACGGCGTTTCGCGAATGAAACTTTTCCCCTCGCCTTACTTTGAAACATAGGTTAAAGACCAAAAAGGGTTAATTAATGTATGAAACATTTATGGTAAGTGTGTTAGGCAGTTGGTAAGACACTCGCGAATGAATCGCCTTAAAACTCGTAAAGGTTAAATTATTAAAAATGGTGGAGCCGAGGGTACCCGGGTGACTTAAGCAAATCAGTAAGCGCAAAACGAGCGTTAGAGTCTGAGTTGGTTAGAGTATAGATTTACAATTGACTTTGGTTTAATTCCAACTTACTTGTTGCTTATAGGTTACCAGACTCGTCCCGAGCCATTCGTAACCCCCCGTCGCTCAGGCAAGTTTTCTACCCGTATAACTGTTGTTGTGATGTATATGTGTATATGCATGATCTTGCGATAAATGCATATTGGTTATTAGCAAAATCTTGCGTTATATTGTAGCATGTGATATGGTATATATGCATGCCTGTCTCATATTCTTGAGTTATATATCTGTTGGTTCAAATGCTTATAGTTGCATAATACCTATGCTAGAGGATAGCGGTAACTTGCATATACCCTTAGTATAGGGACCCAAAGGTGAAAACATTTTCTAAAACCGGGAGTCGAGAATCCGGAGTAGATTTTATATATATATATATATATATTTATATATATGGTTATAGTTTTCAAAACTATTAATCGAATAAGGTGTATCCGATAACTTTATTTTATTATTGAATATTATTTCGAATATTCATCCGAGGACTTATGACTCCTTTTATTTTATTAATTGAATACTATTTTGAATATTCATTCGAGGGTTATGACTCAGTTTATTTTATTATTTGAATATGATTTGAATATTCATTCGAGGGTTATGACTCAGTTTATTTTATTATTTCAATATGATTTGAATATTCATTCGAGGGCTTATGACTCAGTTTATATTATTTAATGATTATTAATTGGATATTCATTTGAGGATGTATGACTCCTTTATTTTATTTAATGAATATTAATTATAATATTCATTCGAGGTATTATGACTCCACTTATTACTTATAATATTCTTTATTGTATTAAAGAATAAGGTGTCGATAATCAAACTTATTTTTGATTATTCAAATAAAGATATTACTTTCGTATAAGTATATCTTTGATTAATTGCTATTCATTCAAGTATAAGTTTTCCAACTTCTACCTCAATTATTCTTTATGGGAATATTATTTAAATAATAATATTCAGATATTTCTTTCATATTGGGACTGATTTATTTTATTAAATCAGCATTACTCCAAACATTCTTAAAAATGTTTTCGAGTCTTCAAAATGAATTTAAAAGGTAGAGAGGATCCCAAAACTTGTTTCCAAATTCAAGATCTTCCATTTTAAGGGGACTTGAATACTCGCTCAAAAATCTAAGGGATCCGGCTCTGTGGTGTATTTTATATTCGCAACAAGGTTGCTGTTTTGATGAATGAATTGATTACTTGCCCAATGTCCGGGAAGTAAGCCCATCTAATTGAGTCGGCATAAGCGACAGGCCGGGGTACAGTCTATCAATGTGTAAGTGGTTGGGTGGCAGTCCATCAACGCGTAAGAGGCCGGGTGGCGGTCCAGCACAAGGTCCTTATGTGGCCAGGGTGATGACCGGTGGGGGATTCATCCATCTACTAGTAGAAAAGGTTACTTATTGGTATCTTTGCCTGATCAGCAAGATATCTGGTTTATGCCAAAATTCTTTTCCTTCCAAATTCATTGGATATTGCAACTCTGTTCATACTTTACATGACAGAGGTTTTCAGGAAATGTATGGGAGATATATATGAATATATTTATATATCGGGACTTAATGAAGTATCTCGTAACTTCATTATTTATAATGATATTCAAAGATTGAATCTATTCAAATCTTGTCTTGTAGTCTCATCTATGTGATGAACCTTTGAAACTGATTATAACTTGAACGGGGGTAGTTCAAGTAGTATTTGGGAAAGATATAAGTATTTTGGGGTATCTTGTAACTCATCTTTTAAACTTATATCTAGTTAATGATTGTCTTATGAATGACAAAGATTTTCGGAAAAAACGTTGAGACAAGGTTAGATATATGAGATCACCTTGCAACGATATTTTTTTATATATACAGTTATAAACTGGAACTCTGTGTGTATTATGCATGGAAGAGGACTTCCCATATTTTGAAAAGTATATATGTATATATATATACTGAATATTTTGCGACTTCATCGCATTAAGATATCAACTTGGTTCATTTCTTTTGACCAAGACTTTTATGAGTGCTATGAGAAGGCTCATATATTGTTAATCATTATACATATTATTTTGGTGGGCTTGCTGCTCACCCTTGCTTTATTTCTTCATCACACAACAACAGTTAGGAAAGATGGCCAGACTCCAGCAGACCCAGCGCAAGCGCGTGGGAAGCGTCCCGCGTCTTCCCGTTGATGTTGTAGCTGCTATAGCTGCAGAGGTAGATCTATTGTAGATCAGACCATCTACTTTTGAGAATCAATTATGTATAATTATAACTTGTGGAAGATAATGGCAATTAACTGTAAATTTATCAAGTAATCATTTTGGGTTGTAATAACTTTTAAATTGTGGATTCAAAGACTTGTACTTATTTAAATTTCATCTCTGAGACTATAACGGGTTGTGGTGTGTGGTAGTGTGGGGTCACAGCATAAGGTTATTATTATTAATTAAGTGAAGTGATATTGTGGAAAGAAAGACCGTGACGACCCGGATCCCCGACCCCGGATCTGGGGGTGTTACAGAAATGCTATCAGAGCTAAGCGTTATAAACCTCAGAGATGATGGGACGTTAAGATAATAAGTTCACTAAGATGATAAGAACTCTTGCCAAGTTCATAGTCGGGCTACCTAACATAGTACTGACAGTTAAAACCCTTATGGGAACCCTTATAAATATCGTGATAGGAGCGTAGTTCGTTATCGTATATGGTAGCGGGACTCCGAACCCTGAGGTTGAGGAGCAACATCGCGATGATATTTTATTACGAATTGGAGATCGGATTGTGGATCCGATAGAGTGTCCTAATGCAGGACCGGATGATGTTGATATTGAGGATGTAGCGGTTGAGGATGTTGTCCTAGAAGGGATAGTTGTTGAGGAGGATCCCATGGAGGATCCTGACGGGATTGGATAAAGGACCACTGATGAATTGATGACCATGGTTTGGTCGAATACCAGAGGTAGGATTGGCCGGTCACTACCGGAGGTTCGTTCAAGTTGTAAAGATAGTAGCCCCTTTAACGCGGCTTACTCGTAAGACTGAGAAGTTCGAATGGACAGAGAAATGCGAGAACAGCTTTCAAGAACTGAAGCAGAGGTTGGTGATGGCCCCTATGCTGGCGTTGCCGGATGGAAAAGGAGATTTTGTGAAGTGTAGTGACGCTTCGCACAAGGGCTTAGGGTGCGTGCTTATGCAGCACGGTAAGGTAATCGCGTACATGTCAAGACAATTAAGGTAATATGAAATTCGATATCCCCACTCATGAGCTTAGGCTCGTGGTAATAGTTTTACCCTAAAGATTGGAGGCACTACTTGTATGGAGAGAAGTGAGAGAATTACCTAAGCCATAAGTGCTCTAGTACATTTTCACGTAGAAAGAGCTCAACATATGCCAGAGGAGGCAGTTAGAGCTAATCAAGAATAATGATTGGGAGATTCTTTATCATTCGGGGAAAGCCAATATGGTGGCTGATGCCCTTAGTAAAAAGGAGAGACTCAAGATGATAATGTCTTTTGGAGAGTTTATAAGAGATTTTGAGAAAATGGAAATAGAAGTGAAGGTAACCGGAGCCGGTACCGAAAAGCTGTTTGAGATTGCAATACAGCCCGAATTATTGGAAAAGATCATATTATGCCAGAAAAAGTTATGAATGAAGGCAGAGAGCCAACAATTAGATAAAAGATTAATATCGAGAAAGATGATAAGGGAATAATGAGGTATTCCTATAGAATTTGGGTTCCGAAAGTTCAAGAGCGTATGGATGAGAACTTAGATGAGAGCCATAGTTTGAGGAATAAGATTTAGAGCAAACCCTAAACGTGATAGTCAGGGAGGTCGCCATCAAGATAGAAGGAACCCATGACATAATGGAGTGGAAAATGAGGATTTTAAATTAAAAGATGACCCTAATTATGGGGAGTAGGATGAAACATTTCATACTAAGGAAACAGAAAGTCGAGTAAGGAAAGGAGACCCGAGACGGTACTCCTATACGACAATTCATGGACCTGTCTAAAAAGAACTTAGACTATTATCCCCAACCACCACCCTGAGGAGACAGTGCGGTAAGAAATTCTTTCAGGACCTTTAAGTCGCTAAGCTCTCAGAGTTCCATGGAACAAGCTGACCCAGCCGAGGCAAGAGCCTGGCTAAAGGAAATATAGGAATCATTTGAGATTCTAAATGATTGACGAATCTCAAAAGGACTGGTTTTGTCACTTACCCTCCTAAGAGAGAGACCACCCGCTGGTGAAAGACCAAGAAAGGCACGGAGCCAGAGGTTATGATAAACTGATTAAAGTTCAACCAATTGTTTTTGGGAAAGTAATTCCCAAGGTTATGGAGAGAGTGTAAAAGCTTTAGAGCCAGAACAAAGGCAGACGGGTATGATGAATTGTGAATTTAAGTTGTAAAAGTTGTCAAGATTCGTTCTAAGGGCACGAATCCAGAATGACGGGATGTTGAAATCAATGCTTATGTTGTGTTGGTTCATGAAATAATGATAAGAGAAAAAAAAAATTGAAGTGGAAAGGAATATAACGGCAATAGAGTTTGAGGTATGATACGGGAGTTGGGTATGAGGAAACCCTAACGACTCGTAGCAATAGAAATAGAAAAGTATGCATTCGTCAGGATGAGGGTGATTCACCATAAGTTAAAATTGATGGTTGAGGGCATAAGAGATACATATAGTTTATCCCCTGTAAGTTGGGAGGATTCGAGGAAACCTTGAGATAATTCGAAGGATAAATAATGAGACGCGGATAGACTAAAGGGATAAGGAAGTAAGAAATTAGGAAAAATTGGATGAAGGAAGTGACCTTCAAGAAGGTGAAATGTAAGACCGGTGGCTTGATACCCAGAAAGGGAGACGCCAGGTATGAAAGATATCCCAACATTGAGGTGACTGTTGAGATAAACAACAAAAGTAAATAAGGAATTATTAAGAAGAAGTTCACGTTGAACACGACCAATATCTTCCAGAACATCCTTGTTATCGTTACCAAATTAGGCAAGACAAGCGGATAACCGTTGTTATCTTTTGGAGGCCATATGGATTGACCTCAATTTGAATAAGGATGCTATTATGAAGTTAGGTATAGACTATCGAGGTGGGAATGATGAATATGATAATCTATCAAGGATATATGACTTGATTTATTCATGGAAGGATGTAGGTACCTTTTAAAGGTGGAATTAAGGATAGAACATTGGTAACTTAAAATGAATCCTAGGGGACTGCATAAAGGTTGGCATGTCACCCTTAATAGGGACAGTATGAGTTTTGACAGTATGATTGGGAAAGGGTTAAGGTAACAACAACCTTTAAGAATCAGTGGAGAAATTTTGCAGAAGTATATAGACAATGGTTCTACTATTAGTAAATGGTATTGTGATATGCCCTGTATCTAGGGAATACAGGAGGAACGATTGAAGGATAACCTTAGAGGTTTTATAAGGAAAAAGGTAATATTCAAAATTCTCAAGAATAGAAATGTGGATAAAGGAAATATGACGTAATTATAATAATGTCAAGTGGGGCACGTGTTAAACCACGAGAAAGTATGGATCGAACCAGTAATGGTCGAAATTGTTCAGGGCAATTAGGACTTAAGATAAAAAATGTTCTAAGTATGATTGAGAGTCAGTCTTGACAGTGATTAGCCTCTAAAGACTGAGGCAATAACTTATGGAAAAATGGTGATATTTTTTTTTCCCATCTGATTTTAAGGAAAACATCTTCACTCAAGCAGTGATCGGAAATAAGGTAGAAAATTTATTTGGAGGTGGTTAAAATGACATTGACTGTAAGGAAATTTTACTATCAGGAAAGGCCAAAGAGGTGGCCGACACTTTAAAGGTAAGTGGATAATTATAGGCGCGTGTGCCAAAAGAATACAGTGATGATGGTTAAAAATATGAAGGTTCAATTATGGTTTGGAAGATTGACATTCCTTCTGATGACTGTGCAATACCCAACCGTAATAGTAGTTGGTAAAGGTTTAATTCGTGTAATCGCCATGAACGGGCTATCTATCTTAGAAGGTCCTATCTTGAGATAAGCCAGGACCATGTTTCAAAAAGGACTAGATGAACCCTTGAGTTAATTCTTCTATTTAGGGCGTATGATTAAGAATGGTATTAACCTGCTATCGTTGCTTTGATTGAAACTCTTCTGCACTTTTATCTGCTTCATGTCATGTATGTATGTCAGGATCAGGAGTGTTCTTCATGAATCATGAATGGTGATTATGTTACGTCCTTAGAAGGATTTGATACGAGATGTATGGACTCTGTATGGTTAGCTATTAAGACTTCAGGGAAAATGAATGACTACAGTGGGTCAGTGGTGGACCATAGTAAGGCAGCAATGATTCTGCGAGTAGTGAGCTGATTACAACCATGAGAGTTGTATTGGAATGGGTGTTGAGATTGAGTACCACTAATCGGGTCGTGGTAGTGTATAAGTTATCATTGATAGACTAATTAAGTAGAGTATCTACCTAGTGAATAATTATTCTTTCTTATCAATAGAGAGTCGTATTATTATACGAGGAAGGTTGCGGTGCGAGCATAGAATCCTAGTAACGGTGATATATAGAATGAGATCCCAAATTCGATTTTCGATGTCGAGGGAGTTTCAAAGGTGATTGTGTATAAGCTCGAGGAAGAGCATGGGTCCATAGAATGATGGACGGGATAGCGAAAATATTTAGGCACGTGAAATGCGATGCTATAATACTTGATGTTGATATAAATACATATATGTTTTGTTCTTCTATGACAAACCTCTATAGTTCAGAGGTAGATTCCAAGCCAGATATTTTATGGCAATAAATTTTTTTTTTAATATACAATTCTCTTCAGTTCGTTCTTTTCTCTTCTTTTCATTTCATGTAAGCTGAGAAGAACAACCCTTCCAGAAGGGGAGGTATTGCTGAATGACTATCTATCTGTGTGATAGAAGCCGAGTAGGATACCAGCTATTGTTTAATTGCTTGTCAAGTACTAAAGGCTGGCCACCTTCTGTACTAACTATGCGATATAACAAGTGTTCATGATCATAGTGATCTCTCAACAAATTCCTTTACTTCTATTTGATTGATCAAATTTTGGAAAATAGAAACAACTGAAAAAGGAGTAATAAAGTGGCGGTAGTATGCGGAATGGGAACACATTCGTGATACTAAGGTTGACGTGGTTATTAAAAGGTTATAGAACGCTAACGAGCAAAAGTATAACCAGTATAATATTAGGAACGGAAGGTAGTAGCGATTACGAACTGGAAAAGAATGGGTATTGAGAAGCAGAAGCTCTAATGCTAAAAGCTATAATGAGAGTCTGTGCAATAGACTTGAAAGAAATTGGAATGATCACTTAACACGGATTGAGTTTTCTTACGACAATAGATCATTTATCATTATCGAGATGTCGCCTTATGAGATCCTTGAGGGAAGACAATGTCGATCTCCCTTATGTTAGGATGAAGTTGTAGAGCGCAAGATGCTCGGATCCGTAGTAGTCCAAAGGACCAAGGATATGATAGATCTAATCAGAGGACGGCTGGTAGTAGCCCAAGATGGACATGACACGAAAGGACAAAGAGTATGAAATAGGGGACCTAGTAATGTTATAGGTATCCCTTGGAAAGGATTGATGAGGTTCGGAAAGAAAGGAAAGCTAAGTCTACAATTTGTTGGACCCTTGGATATATTAAGACGTTTGGGAAGTTAGCATATGAGCTAGCCCTAACCCCGAACATGTAGCAGGTCGTAACGTGTTTCACGTATCAATGTTAAGGAAGTGTAATTCAGATGCCAGATAAATAGAGGCATATGAGCGCATAGATATGCAACCCGACGTAACCTATATGGAGCAACCAGGAAGGGTTATAGAGTGAAAAGGAACAAGTGCTTAGGAGAAGAATTATCAAACTAGGCAGAGTTGGTGGTAGGACCACAATGTCGAAAATTGACTAGAGAGTTAGAAGGCATAATGCTAGAAAAGCATCCCCAACTATTTTCTATCTGATTCCGGGACGGAATCCTTTTAAGGAGGGGAGACTGTAATAACCCCAATTTTTGGAAATTTTTGAAACCCTTATGAATAGTATTTTTGCTGAATGAGAAAAATTTTCATGCCACGCTATGTAGGGGTTCTGTTATTGATCTTATGGAATATTATTAGTACTCTATGTGGTATATAAGTGTATGTAAAGATCGTCAGAATCCAATTCCGAACACTTTGATTTTCCCGGAAATCCAATAGATACGGAAAGAATTGAGTATAAGGTAACAGGATAAAAAGGATTTAAATTAAAGGATTATAAGAGAGGATCATAAAAGGAATACAATATATTGAGAAAGGTTAAGGGAACCTAACTAATAAGATCCCGGGTATGATCCCTCAAACGATAAACGAAAATGAAAGTTAAGCGAACCGTATAACAGATCAGCGGTCATTAGGCAAACAATTAGGAAGTTAATCAAAGGGATTAGAGAGGATGATGTCACCCAACCAATGAGAAGGGGACAAGGAGGGGAGGATGACATCATGAGGATGACACAAGCATGCCATGGGAAGGAAGGAAGGGTGGTTGAATGAGAACCACACAAATTCAAAGGCAACAAGATAATTGACTAAATCAAACACAAAAATCAACCAACCAAGCTAAAACATTTCATTTCACCAAACAAAACACAAAAATCTCTCTTCTTCTTCTTCATGCTCTCGGGTGCTTTTCTTAAAAAATGAAAGTCCAAGCTCCTCCACTTACTATTTAGCAAGGTAATTATCTAAGCTTCTCCATGGATAGTTACATACTTTCTATAAGTTTAAGCTTCTAATTCCAAGCCAATCTTTTTCTATAAATCATGGAAGAAGATGGTGAATAGTGTTTTCAAGTTTTTAACTTGAAGTTTTTCTTGTTTTCCTTGAAGATCCAAGCATTCCTAAGACTTCTCAAAGCTTCTTAAGGCTTCCTAGCTCCTCCCACCACTTCAAGGAAGGTATACCATCTCCAAACCCTAGATTCCTATGTATTATAAGATGATTTTGATTAGTAGGATGATATTGTAGCTTGATGTTGTGATTTAGAGTTTGGGATTTGAAATGGTATTGAATTGGAATGGTAAATGTTGTTGTTTTGATTAAAAGAACTTAAGAATGGTTAAAGTTAAGCTTAGGTATAAGTATGAATGTTAAAATTGAATTGGTTGGGGTTGTTATGATGTGATAAGGATAGATGTTGGTTGTATGTTGGATTTGAGGTTGAATTGGGTTGGTTTTGAATGGTTTAAAATTAGGAAATCGCGTAAACATAGCCGTCGTAACGTCCGATTTTCTTTAGACTGTTATTGTGCATAACATTAGGACCCCAGAACCCCCTGATAGATTATGACCATTGCCATGTTTAGATAGCTCATGTTACGAGCTTCGTTTTGATATGTAGTTCGTTCGATTCCGATGCACGGTTTAGGAGAAACGACCATTTCAAGTAACGGCGTTTCGCGAACAAAACTTTTCCCCTCGCCTTACTTTGAAACATAGGTTAAAGACCAAAAAGGGTTAATTAATGTATGAAACATTTATGGTAAGTGTGTTAGGCAGTTGGTAAGACACTCGCGAAGGAATCGCCTTAAAACTCGTAAAGGTTAAATTATTAAAAATGGTGGAGCCGAGGGTACCCGGGTGACTTAAGCAAATCAGTAAGCGCAAAACGAGCGTTAGAGTCTGAGTTGGTTAGAGTATAGATTTACAAGTGACTTTGGTTTAATTCCAACTTACTTGTTGCTTATAGGTTACCAGACTCGTCCCGAGCCATTCGTAACCCCCAGTCGCTCAGGCAAGTTTTCTACCCGTATAACTGTTGTTGTGATGTATATGTGTATATGCATGATCTTGCGATAAATGCATATTGGTTATTAGCAAATTCTTGCGTTATATTGTAGCATGTGATATGGTATATATGCATGCCTGTCTCATATTCTTGAGTTATATATCTGTTGGTTCAAATGCTTATAGTTGCATAATACCTATGCTAGAGGATAGCGGTAACTTGCATATACCCTTAGTATAGGGACCCAAAGGTGAAAACATTTTCTAAAACCGGGAGTCGAGGATCCCGAGTAGATTTTATATATATATATATATTTATATATATATGGTTATAGTTTTCAAAACTATTAATCGAATAAGGTTTATCCGATAACTTTATTTTATTATTGAATATTATTTCGAATATTCATCCGAGGACTTATGACTCCTTTTATTTTATTAATTGAATACTATTTTGAATATTCATTCGAGGGTTATGACTCAGTTTATTTTATTATTTGAATATGATTTGAATATTCATTCGAGGGTTATGACTCAGTTTATTTTATTATTTCAATATGATTTGAATATTCATTCGAGGGCTTATGACTCAGTTTATATTATTTAATGATTATTAATTGGATATTCATTTGAGGATGTATGACTCCTTTATTTTATTTAATGAATATTAATTATAATATTCATTCGAGGTATTATGACTCCGCTTATTACTTATAATATTCTTTATTGTATTAAAGAACAAGGTGTCGATAATCAAACTTATTTTTGATTATTCAAATAAAGATATTACTTTCGTATAAGTATATCTTTGATTAATTGCTATTCATTCAAGTATAAGTTTTCCAACTTCTACCTCAATTATTCTTTATGGGAATATTATTTAAATAATAATATTCAGATATTTCTTTCATATTGGGACTGATTTATTTTATTAAATCAGCATTACTCCAAACATTCTTAAAAATGTTTTCGAGTCTTCAAAATGAATTTAAAAGGTAGAGAGGATCCCAAAACTTGTTTCCAAATTCAAGATCTTCCATTTTAAGGGGACTTGAATACTCGCTCAAAAATCTAAGGGATCCGGCTCTGTGGTGTATTTTATATTCGCAACAAGGTTGCTGTTTTGATGAATGAATTGATTACTTGCCCAATGTTCGGGAAGTAAGCCCATCTAATTGAGTCGGCATAAGCGACAGGCCGGGGTACGGTCTATCAATGTGTAAGTGGCTGGGTGGCAGTCCATCAACGCGTAAGAGGCCGGGTGGCGGTCCAGCACAAGGTCCTTATGTGGCCAGGGTGATGACCGGTGGGGGATTCATCCATCTACTAGTAGAAAAGGTTACTTATTAGTATCTTTGCCTGATCAGCAAGATATCTGGTTTATGCCAAAATTCTTTTCCTTCCAAATTCATTGGATATTGCAACTCTGTTCATACTTTACATGACAGAGGTTTTCAGGAAATGTATGGGAGATATATATGAATATATTTATATATCGGGACTTAATGAAGTATCTCGTAACTTCATTATTTATAATGATATTCAAAGATTGAATCTATTCAAATCTTGTCTTGTAGTCTCATCTATGTGATGAACCTTTGAAACTGATTATAACTTGAACGGGGGTAGTTCAAGTAGTATTTGGGAAAGAAATAAGTATTTTGGGGTATCTTGTAACTCATCTTTTAAACTTATATCTAGTTAATGATTGTCTTATGAATGACAAAGATTTTCGGAAAAAACGTTGAGACAAGGTTAGATATATGAGATCACCTTGCAACGATATTTTTTTATATATACAGTTATAAACTGGAACTCTGTGTGTATTATGCATGGAAGAGGACTTCCCATATTTTGAAAAGTATATATGTATATATATACTGAATATTTTGCGACTTCATCGCATTAAGATATCAACTTGGTTCATTTCTTTTGACCAAGACTTTCATGAGTGCTATGAGAAGGCTCATATATTGTTAATCATTATACATATTATTTTGGTGGGCTTGCTGTCACCCTTGCTTTATTTCTTCATCACACAACAACAGTTAGGAAAGATGGCCAGACTCCAGCAGACCCAGCGCAAGCGCGTGGGAAGCGTCCCGCGTCTTCCCGTTGATGTTGTAGCTGCTATAGCTGCAGAGGTAGATCTATTGTAGATCAGACCATCTACTTTTGAGAATCAATTATGTATAATTATAACTTGTGGCAGATAATGGCAATTAACTGTAAATTTATCAAGTAATCATTTTGGGTTGTAATAACTTTTAAATTGTGGATTCAAAGACTTGTACTTATTTAAATTTCATCTCTGAGACTATAACGGGTTGTGGTGTGTGGTAGTGTGGGGTCACAGCATAAGGTTATTATTATTAATTAAGTGAAGTGATATTGTGGAAAGAAAGACCGTGACGACCCGGATCCCCGACCCCGGATCTGGGGGTGTTACAATACTTGTCCTTGTGAATCTCTTCAATATCTTTATCAGCCCATTCTGCTTTTGGCTTGGGAATAGACTGTCCAACAGCAACTGTGGCAGTGGCACCTGTGGCTACTTTGTGAGGGATGTGAGGACCATTCTCAATGCAGTTTATGTAGCTTTCATCTTGAGAGAGGAGATGTAGATGCATCTTCACTTTCCAGTGATGATAATTATCTCTTTCCAGGATTGGAATCTTCACTCCAATATCCTTCTTACTCATGATGTTAGTAGAATAGATCTTTAAACTCTTTGTATGTCAAGAGCTTGCTCTGATACCAATTGTTATTCCCAAGGAACTAACAATGAGATTTACAGAAGGGGGGTTGAATGAAAATCTCAAAACTTTTTCAAGTTTTGAGCAGTTTCAAAAGCTAAGTGTATGATGAACAGATGTGTATGAATTGCTTTGAGCAGGTGCAGACAAATGTATATTCAAGACACAAATGTAAAGAACACAAAGGCTTTAAAAACTTTTCTGGTGGATTTGTTGTTCCACCAGAGATGTGTATTTTAGAAAATCTGTGATACAAAGAATTGTTCACAGCTACTTCCTAGTACAAACTAGATGATTTTCTCTCTATGTTTTTCTAAACAGCTCTGAAAAATTCACATCTAATTACTAGCTGCAACTTGGTTTATATATCACCAAGTTTACAAGTGAAGACAAAGATAAAATACAATCATAAAATAGTTCTTCACATGTTTCTTCTTCATTTCTCTATCCAACACAATCTAAGATAATCTATGAATCTTTGAATACTTCCTTGTTTGCACCAGAATGGAAATGATGCTTTTTCTTGATTCCTCCAAGAGGCTACCACATTCCAATTGTCACTGTCAACCCATGTGCCTCTATCAGCTTATGAATTGTCACTATTAACTGCTATGGAACTGAGCATCCGTTGAAGCTTTCATCCGTTGATGGTTTTATCCGTTGATGCTTTAGTGACATCCGTTGATGTTTTAACAGTTGAAGCTTTATCCGTTGATGCATTCATCCGTTGATGAATGTTATCCGTTGATGCTTTAGAGACATCCATTGAATCTTTGTTTCTCATCCGTTGAAGGCCTTTAATCTATCAGTTGATACTACTTCATTTATACAAAATTAAAAGGCATGAAATATTTACAATTAGCCCTCCTATTTGCATATCCACTAGTAGTCAACATGACTTATAATTTCCTACAACTTCTAAGAATTATAACTTAAATACAGAGACTAAAATGTGCTACAATACTAAACTTATTTCTAAGTAAAGCTACTCCATCAACGGATAGCCAAAGTGGTCTTATCCGTTGAGGCTACAAATACTAGATTTCTACTTAAGTGTTTTGTTTAACTTATCATCAAAATAATACATATATTCCTAACAGGGTTTCATTCTCAACTTTAACTGAAAAACAAGGTGAATAATAATAATAGGGGTGAGCCAAAATTGCTCAACAAGCCTGCAATATTTATATATATAGTGTAAAAAGAGAAAGTTAAATGAACCGTAAACTGCTGTTTCGTGCAATCACCTATTTCTGTAAGGAATAATGAAAGCCACTATTGGCGAGTACCAAATGAATTAGACTGGACACAAAAACCAACATATGCACTATAACCTGCTGATCAGTCATGATATAACGCGGATCTATACCCAACTCCATAGACCCACCAATATATAGGGTACCCAGGCACTATGGCCTAATAATTAAGGGTCCGGCTCATACCCGTCCCGTATCGTAACCATCTTTTCCGTAGCTTAGCATCCGGAACAATCGGTATGCTTTCGATGTATCCCAATATCGGAATATTTCAGAGTATATGTATATGTGTATAACTATTGGAATATGAATAGAGGATTCAATGAATTGGGATAAAACAGGAATCGAAATGAAATATGAATAAAGGAACAATAATTGTATATCAGTGTTTGTGAACAATAGTTATCAGGGTATAGTTGTCTTGGTAAGTTCATTATTCTGAACATAGAATAGGGGAAAAACTTTCCTGGTACATGCTCCACTTCAGGTATTTTACAGCTCCCTATCTCGGACTTGATTCGCCTTGTTGGTTTTATTTCTATCAAAGAAAGATACTCGTTTAGTTGACTTACATCGTACGCGTATCTCAGACTAAAACCACGTAGCCCTTATTGTCTACCCATACAATTCTATCTAACTCGTATATAATTATCTACCAAATAGAGGCCAAGTAATCATGTAAATCACATAGCACGTAAAGCACATAATTAATTCAGGTTCACAAATATTTTTAGAATCAAAATCGGATCTATATTCGCATTAATAAATAATCTCTGACTCAATTCCTAATTTTCTAGTTTTTATTGGACTCGATGCATAATTAATAGGGTCTATAAAGGAATAAGTATCATAAGCTGACTCGCTCTCAAAAGAAATTATGATTTATAACTATTTTTAATGGAATCGAGTCATTTTTTCTGAGTCTAAGGGTCTTCGTTTCGACTAAATCCAATAAACGATTTAATTATTACATAATAAACAGGATTAAATCAATTATTAATCAATTACAATTAATTATTCACAATTATTTAAACCTCATTTATATTTTAAATAATTATCTAAGAATTATCATATTTAAAAATATATTTTCCCTAATTTTTGGAATTGAATAGAATTTATTACAAATTATTCAATTAAATTGATTAATTATAAAATAATTAATTAATTTAATTAAATAATAAGTAATTAAGAAATAATTACATAAATAATCAAATAAGTAAATAACTAATTATATATTCGAATTTCTAAAATTAGAAAACAGTTTTAAGTTTATTTATAAAATAAATCAAATAATTAATCAATTTAATTATTTAATTTTTAAAATAAAAGAAACCAATTTTCAAAATTTTATAAAAATAAAATTAAAATAATTAATCAGAAATGGGGTTTTGAAGATCAAAACCGGGTCAGAATTTTCTGGTAAACGGGTCCCGAAGAACGACCCGACCCGGTCGAACTTTTCCCATATTCCGGTGATTATACCGGTTTCCGACGAGTTCGATTTGGGTTCAAATCGTTCTGCTACTGCTCCGATTTCACGTTACATTGATTCGTAAACGACACAACAACTCAATCAAGGACTTAACGACAACCTTCCTCCACGACTTCGTCTTCTCCGGTCGAAATCCGACGACGACGATAAACACCAACCCAACTCTAACGAGCTTGATTACGGGCAAATCATGTAACGTTTGGATCGAATTTTTCAGGAAATCTGTTGCAAACAACATCCTAAACACTAATTAATCACTAACAGCACTCCATAACCCCTAGAACATATTCTCCGATCAAAACATAAAAAATTCCGGCCAAAAATCAAAGTAACGATTTTGTACATGAAAAATTGCAAATAATAGCTTAAAATAAAGCTTAGAACATATACAATTAAACCACTATCTTCAAAACAACCTCAGATCACTGCAAATTCAAAAATGATTAAAATAAAATTTGCATAAACCCTAGAATATGAACAACTAATTAGAGCAATCGTTTGATGAAATAAATGGTGCAAATCAATCACAAACAAGCATATGAAGGTATCCCAACAATCAATTTCATCACATAACTCTAGAATCAAAAACCCCCAAATTACATCTAAGAACCCTAAATTATGAAATTAAAAACTAAACATCAAAACATGAAATTGATGATGTTACCAGAAAGTAGACATCATAAGCTTCATTTTGGTTACTCACATGAAAGATTTGGACAACAGAATCACTATAAAATATTGGTTTAAATTCCTAGACTGTTCTTCACCCACACAAGCAATTTCTTGATTTTCTGATTTTTTAACAGAAAGTAGAGATTATAAGCTTTATTTTTGTTACTCGCATGTAAGATTTGGACATTAAAATCACTATGAAATCTTGGTTTGAATTCCTGGACTGTTCTTCACCCACACGAGCAATTTCTTGATTTTCTAATTTTTTATAATTAATTAATAATTAATTAGTAATTAATCAGCTATTTATACTGGTAAAAATAATACCCCTAAATAAAATTAAATCCCTAATTATACATCGATTAAAATTAATTGGCCCTAATTTTTATAATTTTTGGGTATTAATTTTGAATTTTTAAATATCCAATAAATATAAAATATATGCCAAAAATTCCTAAAAATTGTGAATAATACAAAAATGCAAAGAAATATAATATTTGATAATTTTATAATCCTATAAAAATATGATTTTTGTGGGGGGTTTTGACACCCGAAGGGGCCCGGAAAAGTCATTTTTCGCGAAACGAGAAAATTTGTAAAATGTCTGGATGTTTAGAATATCGATATGGTATAAGCCATACTAGGCAAAATAAGGCCAATGATTTTATATGAAATATCGGCTATTAGAACACTTGTTGTACAAGACATGTCAGTACTTTAACAAGACTAAGTCAAATTTACAACCCTAAGTAAGTTGTATTGTAATCTTAGTTTGCATTTTGTATTTGTAATAATTAAAGTCTATAAAAATGTCAAAGAGCATACTGAAGTCTTTTTCTTTTAAACAGTATCAAGCCTAAGAATTTTATCTGGAAGAAGATTGTTAGAAATATGTTATGTACTTGATGATAACTTGAACAAAACACTTAGTAGATTTTAGTTAAGTGATTTTGTAGCTTTCAAAGGATGATCAATTTCAATATCCGTTGAAAGAGTAGCTTATGTAACAATAAGACTAGTAGCACATTTCTGCATACTTGGATAGGTTAGTGAACTAGATCTCATAGATTGTCCAAGTTATGTTAACTACTAGATTGATATGCACGATAGGATGGTGAATTGAAAACATTAGATACCTTGTAATCTTGTGTAAATGAAATAGAGTTAACTGCCAATAAGACAGTCTCAACGGATGATTCACAAAGCTCCAATGGATGATCAACATAAGTCTCGACAGATGATCAAATAGATTTTTAACGGATGATCAGACAAAGTTCCAACGGATGATCAATTTAAGTTTCAACCGATGTTCAAATTCAAAAGAGCAGTTGATAGTGACTTGACAATCACATGTGTTGGTTATATACAAATGGAATGTGGCAGCCTGTTTGAAGGTTTAAGAGAACAAAGAAGCATTTCCATTTCCATGCTAAACATATGATATTTAAAGATGTTGGAAACAGAAGTGTAGTAGCATGAAGTTAGACTAGATACAGTTTGTCTTATTCTCTTGTCTTACTGTCATGTGACTTGGTGATATATATAAACCAAGGGTAGCAAGTTGAAAAAGTTTGATTCAATCCAAGTTGGTAAGCATTTTACCAGAGAAATAGATAAGGCAAAATCTGTTTATAATTTCTCTGTTCTTGTTTTTCAACTTGTAAGCAGCTGTGAACAATTTTGTTACACAGAGTTCTCAACTTAATATATATATATATATATATATCTGGTGGAAAAGTTCAATCCACCAGAAAGTTTTTAAATACTTGTATTTATTTACTTTGTGCTTTGATTTCAATATTACTTTCATTCCGTACCTAGCTAAATCAAACACAAATATATATTTATATAAGAACAATTCTTAAAATTGGAAAAGAAGCCAGAATTACATTCAACCCCCCTTCTGTAATTCTTGTTTAGATTGTTTGGGAATAACAATTGGTATTAGCGTGAGCTCTTGAAGAAAAAATAGTTTAAAGATCACAACATCTAACAAGATGAACAGAATAGATGTTGGAGTATAGATTCCATTTATGGACAAAGACAACTATCACCATTGGAAGGTGAATATGCACATGCATCTCCTATCTCAAGATGAAGTATATGTTGACTGCATTGAGAAAGGTCCACATATCCCTATGATAGCTGCTATAGGAAATGAAGCATCAGTTCCAAAGCCACAAGCAGAATGGTCTGATCTAGATAAAGAACAAGTTCAAAAGGATAAAAAGGCCATGAACATACCGTTTAGTGGTGTTGACAGTGACATGTTTGACAACATCATAAACTGCAAAACTGCTTAGCATGTCTGGGATACAATTCAAGTTATATGTGATGGAACTGGGCAAGTAAGGGAGACCAAAATGCAACTCTTGATTCAGTAATATGAGCATTTCCATAATGAAGAAGGTGAGTCACTCACTGATATTTTCAATAGATTCAAAAACTACTGAATGCTCTAAAACTGTCTAGAAGAGTCTATCAAACAAAAGACTCAAACCTCAAATTCCTTATATCTCTGCCAAAGAAATGGAAGCCTATGACAGTCTCATTGAGAAATTCTCAACATTACAAGGAGTTCACCTTGGATAGACTGTATGGTATCCTAAAAACCTATGAGCTTGAAATAGAGCAAGATGAGAAGATGGAGAAAGAAAGAAAGAAGGGAGGGTCCATTGCATTAGTTGTTGAGCAAGAAAAAGGAGAAGGAGATAAAATGTTGAAGCTGTCGATTCTGCACCAAACCCTAGAGTTTGTGAAGGCAAGGGTAAAGGGCTAGTAGATGAACATTAAGATCATCCTAGTCAAGATGACATGGATGACATAGATGAGTATCTTGCTTTTCTATCCAAGAGATTTGCCAAGCTCAAATTCAAGAAGAATTTTGGAGCAGCTAAGTCAAACAGAAACATGGTTGATAAGTCTAAATTCAAGTGTTTCAAGTGTGGCTTGGCAGGTCATTTTGCTAGTGAGTGCAGAAAGCCTGATTCTGGTAAAAAAAAGTTTGATCCTGTTGATTATAAGCAGAAATACTTTGAGTTGCTCAAGCAAAAGGAAATGGCTTTCATCACACAAGAGAATGACTGGGTTGTAGATGGATTAGAAGAGGATGAAGATACAAGCTATGCCCATCTGGTTGAAGGACTTTCAACGAATGTGGATTCGACGGATGATGAAAATTATCCGTCGAATAATCAAAATGATTATCCGTCGAAAGACAATGAGCCATATCCGTTAAGTGCAAGTAAACCAGTTAGCAAAGCTAAGCTAGCCAAATTAAATGAAAAATATGGATCAATTTATAAGAACTTTGTTCTAGGAGAAATAAGTCAAGTGAAACAGAACAAAAGAGTTAATGTAGGTCATCTGTCTATCAAGCAATTGAATGACAGGTTGGAGAAAATTGAAGTAAAAGCACAGTCAAAAAGGAAAAACAATAGAAATGGGAAAGTAGGAATTAACAAACATAGCAACTACACACCTGATAAATATGCACTAAGAAAAATATTTATTAAGTGTGGTGGTGTTAATCACATGTCTGTTAATTGCAAACTTCTTATACCTGCTCCCATGTTTGCACCATCTTCATTTCCCAGCATGCCTACAATTCCTGTAAATGTTATGCCTGCACATAATTTGAATGCACAGTATGTTAACATGCCATTTGCATAAAATCCATATTATGCTGCATTTAGTATGCCACAAATGCCATTTAGCATGCCTTACTGGAATAACATGTTTGCACAGAATATGCCTTCCATGTTAATCAAGTTGTGCATGATAATTCTGCAATGATGAATGGTTTTAAGGGTTCTACTCAATTGACTACGGATGAACTTCAAGTACCTAAGTCAAATGAAGACAAACCCAAGAACCTAAGAAAAAGGTTAACAAAACAGGACCCAAGAAAACTTGGGTACCAAAATCAACTTGATTTGATTTTATTGTGTGTAGGCAAATAAAAAGAATCTTTGGTATTTGGATAGTGGGTGCTCAAGGCACATGACTGGAGATTCTACCCTGCTCACTGAGTTCATAGAAAGAGCTGGCCCAAGTATCACTTTTGGAGATGACAGCAAGGGTTATATTGTGGGATATGGCTTGATTTCAAAAGATAATGTCATCGTTGAGGAAATTGCCTTAGTGGATGGACTCAAGCACAATTTGTTGAGTATCATCCAGCTTTGTGACAAGGGCGGCTCAGTAACATTCAATTCTGGAGCCTGTGTTGTGACCAACAAGAGAAGCAACAAAGTGGTTCTCACTGGAGTGAGAAAAGGGAATGTGTACTTAGCTGATTTCAACTCATGAAATGCAGAATCTATCACTTGTCTATTTATCAAGGCAAGTCAAGATGAAAGTTGGCTATGGCATAAAAAGCTGTCCCACCTTAACTTCAAGACTATGAATGAGCTAGTTAGGAAAGATTTGGTAAGAGGAGTCCCTCAAGTGGAATTTTCAAAGGATGGACTGTGTGATGCCTGTCAGAAAATGAAACAAATCAAGGCATCAATCAGAAAGAAGCTTGATTCAAGAATTGAAGAACCTTTACAACTATTGCACATGGATTTATTTGGACCAGTCAATGTGTTGTCCATCTCAAAGAAAAGATTTTGCCTAGTAATTGTGGATGATTTCTCAAAGTTCTCTTGGACATATTTTCTAAAATCCAAAGATGAAGCTAGTGAAATTATCATCAATCACATAAGGCAAGTTAACAATCATCCTGATTTCAAGGTAAGAAGAATCATGAGTGACAATGGAACTAAGTTCAAGAATTCTGTGATGAGACCATTTTATGAAGAGAATGGGATCATGCATGAATTCTCAGCAGCAAGAACCCCACAACAAAATGGTGTGGTGGAAAGGAAAAATAGATCTCTTATTGAAGCTGCAAGAACAATGCTAGAAGAATCAAAGTTACCAACATACTTTTGGGCTGAAGCTGTAAACACTGCATGCTACACTCAGATTATTTCTTTGGTCAATCAAACAAATTGCATGACACCCTATCAATTGTTCAAGAATAGGAAGCCAACACTGAACTTTCTTCATGTCTTTGGCTGTAAATGCTATATCTTAAGGAATCAAATTGATCAGCATGGGAAGTTTGATGCTAAAGTAGATGAAGGCATTTTTGTTAGATATGTTGTTGGAAAAGTATATAGAGTCTACAATCTAAGAACCAACATTGTTATGGAATCTGTAAATGTTTTGTTTGATGACAAAAAGATTGAAGGACTGCAAGATGGAGATTTATATAAAAGCCTCAAATTTGACAATGTTGAGATGGTTTATGAAGACAGTGATGATGAAAGTGATCAAGAACCAATATCTAAGGAGAATGCAGAAAAATCAACAACTAATGAAGCACATAATTCAACATCCGTCGAAAGACCAAGTGTATCATCCATTGGAAGAAAATCTGCATCATCCGTCGAAAGACATAATTCAACATCCGTTGAATCATCAATAGAAATTGAGGCCCAATACATATCACAATTAGAAAGGACCCCAACTACAAGTCAAAGATCCACAAACTCAAGGGGAGTTTCTTCTAATAAAAATTGTCACACATCAAGACAACAATGAGGCCTCTTCTCTAGAGCTAATCTATCTCAATAGATAAAATAGACTAGAGATCACCCATTTGAACTGATCATTGGTGATGCATCTTCAAGAGTGCAAACAAGGAAAGCAACTCAACAAGAATGTCTGTATAGTAGCTTTATATCTCAGGAAGAGCCTAAAAAGGTAGAAGAAGCTCTGTTGGATCCTAATTGGGTTTAAGCTATGCAAGAGGAGCTAAACCAATTTGAAAGGAATAAAGTATGGAAGCTGGTACCCAAGCCTAAAGGAAAGAATCCTATTGACACCAAGTGGGTATTCATAAATAAGATGGATGAGAATGGCATAGTTTTCAGGAACAAAACTAGATTGGTTGCTAAGGGCTACTGTCAAGAAGAAGGAATTGATTTTGATGAAACTTTTGCTCTTGTTGCAAGACTTGAAGCCATCAAAATTTTCTTAGCATATGCAGCCCAGCCCATGCCAATTTCAAAGTCTATTAAATGGATGTTAAAAGTGCCTTTCTAAATGGATATTTGGAGGAGGAAGTCTATGTCAGTCAGCCTCCTGGTTTTGAAGACCCAAATTTTCCAGAATATGTCTACTATCTTTTGAAAGCACTTTATGGACTGAAGCAAGCACCTAGAGCCTGGTATGATACTTTGTCAAAGTTTCTCTTAGAAAATCACTTCACTAGAAGTACTGTTGATAAAACCTTATCCTTTAGAAATGTTAATGGCTCTAGTATACTTGTTCAAATTTATGTAGATGATATTATATTTGGCTCTATAGATGAAAAAGTTTGCAAAAAGTTTGCCAAATTGATGCAAAGTAAATATGAAATGAGCATGATGGGAGAACGATCTTACTTTCTTGGTTTAGAGGTTAAGCAAGTTAGTGATGGAATATTCATTAGTCAAACCAAATATATTTATGACCTTTTGAAGAAGTTTGATCTAATGGATTGCACATATGCAAAAACTCCCATGGCCACTGCAACTAAACTTGAATTAAAACTACTGAAAAGTCTGTGGACATTTCAAGCTATAGGGGCATGGTTGGCTCACTTTTATATTTAACAGCTAGTAGGCCAGATATAATGTTTGCTACTTGTCTTTTTGCTAGATTTCAGGCTGATCCTAGAGAATCTAATTTAATAGATATTAAGAGAATTTTCAGATATCTCAAGGGAACACCAAAACTTGGCATTTGGTACCCTAGAGATTCTGACTTTAATCTAACTGGTTATTTAGATGCAGATTATGCAGGTTGTAAAATTGATAGAAAAAGTACAATAGGAACCTGTCAATTTCTAGCCGCCAAGGGACAGCCGGCTGTCCCGCCACCGACTATAATATAATCGTAGTAATCTTCAGAAGGTAGGTCGGTCGCATTAAAGGTGTACAAGACTGTTAAAACAATACTTCCAGAACAGCACAACCTAGTATCATGGTTCAGTAAAAAGTAAAATTCGGTTTCTACTTCAACAGCTGAAGCTGGATATATTGTTGCTGGTAGTTGCTGTGCACAGATTTTATGGATGAAAAATCAAATGTTGGACTATGGTATACAAGTGAATAAGATTCTTATTTTCTGTGATAACACAAGTGCTATTTCCATCACTGAGAATCCAGTACAACATTCAAGGATAAAGCACATTGACATCAAGTAACACTTCATTAGAGAGCATGTTATGAATGGTATTGTGGAACTTCATTTTGTTTCAAGTGAAAAACAACTTGTAGACATCTTTACCAAACCACTTGATGAATCCACCTTCACTAGGTCATAAGTGAGTTAGGTATGCTTAATTACTCCTAATCTGTTTTGATGTCTAAGCAAATTGAAATGTAGCCAGAGTAAAAGTTGATATTTTCTTTCTTAGACAAAATTTTGACTAAGTCAGAATTTGTATCTCGACAGATGTTCATTATCCGTTCAAAATCAACATTCGTTGAATTATATCATCCTTCGAAATATCAATTATTACTCTGGCTAATTTTATCATCATCCGTCAAATTATACTCAATCTTAGCCGTTAATTTTGAGCATCATCCGTCGAATTTACTTACAGCCTGTATGTATATTTCAACGGATAATCTTAGAATTTTGACAGATTTTCATTATTTTTAAATGGCTATTTTGGGGTAATTTGATTGGTTACTTTGTTTCACTTTATAATTTTGACAGATTTATTTCTAAGTAAGTATAAAAGCTAATTTCATTTCCATTCTTTACTTTTATCTTTCTCAAGCAATTTCCCTAACTATTTCTTCTCCAAAGCAAAATATTTTTCTCTACAAACTATTCTCATTCTCAGAAATGGCACCAGTAGTCAAGATCATGTCCCAAACTGGGTTTGTATACGAAAAGAACAACTTCGTTGCATTAGTAAACAAGGAGATTGCAACTTCTAATGATTACCACAAAGTGATGGACTTTATTCGAAGTTGTAAACTGAAGTATGCTATGTAGAATCTCCTGTTATCTACTATGAAGTGGTTGAAGAGATATGGACCACTGTTGTTTACAACTCAAGTGACGAAACCATTACCTTTTCTCTTAAAGTTACTAACTATTGCATAAATAGTGATACAATTCGTGCTTGTTTTCAATTGCCTGAAAATAATACACTTAGCCCACACACAGACATAAATGTAAGTTCCATGCTCAGTTCTATGGGTTATGCTTTTGACCCCACCAAGCTAGGTGATGTCAGAAGAAAAGGCCTCAGAAATGAGTGGAGCTTTCTATGTGACTCTTTTATTAAAGTATTTTCTGGGAAAATTAGTAATTTTGATGCAGTGACTTATTCACTTGTAAACATGTTATATATGCTGCTTAGTGATAACTATCATAACTTTAGTGAGTATGTTTTGTTTGAATTAGGTTATAAGCTAGGACACATTAAGAAAAGGTATAAAACATATATTATGCTAGATTCTTTATGTTATTGGCTAACTTTGTTTTTGAAGATCTTACTATTGAGAACCCAACCTACAAGCTTGATTGTTGGGTTCAAGAAAGAAGGGTTATTGCTGATTTAAACAGGGAAGACCATCACAGTGAGGTCCCCCTAGTTTACATGCTAATCATGGAATTACCTCAGGTAAGTGAGGTAAATGTCTCTATCTCTACTACTACTTCTCAACCATCTGCTTCTTTGCCAACAACTGTGGCTATGGCACCTGTGACAGTGACCAAACGGGTGCCTACCCAAGCCACAAAACCAAAAGTTTCAAAACCCAAGTCAAAAAAAGCCCCCTCTAGTTTCTCTCAACAGAAGCTAGTTGTAAAATCCACTAAAAACCAAGAGGGGAGTGTGAAGGGAAGTGAGGCTACTGAGGGACAGGGTGAACATCAAAGAAGCCCTAAGAATAATGTTGGAGAGGTGAGTGAATCCCAGCCTAGCCACACTGCAGTTTCCCAGTGATTAATAAGGACATTAGCTCATTGCTAGTTGCATCCTCCCAAAATTATGTAACTATTGAACAAAGTTCTCAACCAAGAGCACAGGGTAAAAGGATAAGGGACACAAGCTCACCCCAAACATATGATAGAAAGAAGAAATATAAACACATTGGGGATATACAGGGTGCACACACACTGCCTACTGCAGTCAAGGACTCAGTACATGCACCTTCTCAAAGTCAGTTTAATATGGCTCCAATAAATGTGGAGTCACAGCAAAAATCTTTAGTTATTGAAGCACCTAACACACCAGACTCACCCTCACATTCACTAGAAGTAGATGTGATTCATACATCAATTCCTAATTCTCCATCTTTAACTCTCATGGAGGAGCCAAAAATCCAAACAACTGAGCATCATCTTTTAGATGATTTGTTGGCTCACTTGCCATTTCTTTCTGAGTCTACTGAAGAATCTATGCAAAATCTCAAATAAATCAACACAGATTCAACAGTAGTCTCTACTCCAAACTCTATCATTTCTTCTATCTCGACGGATATTGTTCATTCGTCGACTAGTGATTGTATCTCGACGGATGTGCTTAACAGCAGTCATCCGTTGAATCTCTCAACTACTATTTCGACAGATGTTCCTCATCCGTTGAATATCACTGCACCACTTCAAACTTCAACAAATGTTACAAGTGCATATGACCTAGTAGTTGTACAACCACTCTTAGGACTGAGGGAAGGAAGTGAATTGAGTGAGAGGCTGAGTTGAACTCAGGAAAAAGGAGAGGAAAATAGTGAAAATATGCAAGCTATTTCTTCTAGCTTGGCAAAAGTGAGTGAGGGGAGTTCCACCTTGGTAGGTGAAGGTGAGGGTGTGGGGGTGGGGAGCCAAGGGGAGCCCTTGATGCAAGAAAAGAGAGATTATAAGAGAAAAGCAGGTACAAAATAATAGGAAGAGCCCATCGTTAGTGAGTTATTGGATGTCAATGAAGATGAAAAGAAAAAGCTATTTCAGCAAGATTATCAAGCTGTCTTAGACTCTGTTTTTTATGAAGGTGAGGCATTTACTCACCCTATTCCAGCTTATCAAGTCCTAGCTGAACAGGACAATGTGGCTGGTGAGAGAATTTTGAACCTGGTGCACACCATTGCCTCTATGCAAAGGGCAAAGGATGTAATAACAGCCATGCCCTCCACAGCTGGTTATGACTTTGAATTGGCCGAATACTCATTTGGGGATGATGGTGAATATAATGAGGATGAGAGCATGAGTATAGGGGAGATGCAGAAACTCCATCATGGATGCTACACAAAGAATGCTCATATCCATATCTTCAATCCAAACTATTCAAGCTTATTCATGACACCCAAACAACAATTCAAGTATCCATAAATGCTAACACTAAAAGACTGCTTTCAGCCCACCTGGAATCTCTACAATTGCATAAGATTCAAGCTCTTCAACAAAGTCAGAATGTGGACACAATCAACCAAGAAATTTCTGAAGTCAAACAAGACTTTGTAGCAAGGTTGGATGCTAGGCTGCCAGGCACCACCATGACTGACATAGACGAAAAGCTCAGGAAAGAAGCTGATTTGAACAGAAAAGTAGAGGCCATGGATTCTAGACTGACAGATGTGGAGAAGTCAGTGGCCAAGATACTTGCAAATCAGGAAGCTCAAATAAGTCTGCTCCAACAGTTGGTGGCTGCACAACTCCCTACCTCTACTCAGCTTGATGCTAACAAAAAGGGGGAGAAAGACTCTATCATCCTAGTTAGCCAGGGGGAGTCAACAAGTGAGGGGGAGAAAATGTTTAAAATTCAAGTCAGTAAAGTGATTGTGCCAGTAATTGCCTTCACTAAGCCACCAGCCATGGATAACATTGATCTAATCAATTTAACAGCAGCAAAGCTCGAATCAAATGACAAACTAAAAAGGATTAATGTTACAGCAGTTGAGAAAGAGCTGGATGATAAGTGGAAGAAAATTGATGAAGAAATTTAAAAGAAGTTTGGTCCAATTGAGAAGAAAGACAAGGTCATTTCTCACTTCTCTCAGTTGAGACAAATTTCAATCAATGAAATGAGCCTAGGGAATTTAGAAAGGGGTCAACCCTCAACAATCAAGTCTCCAAAGGCCAGTATGATTTTCAAGCCAAAAAGGAATTATCCAAAGAATTTAGACAAAAATCCACTGGACCAATCATATGAAACCCCTACGCCAGGTGAAAAGAAGCTGCTTGGAAGGTCCATAGCTTTCTTCAAAGATCCTAGAGACTCAGTGCTAAAGAAAAGAATTGAAAAAATATACAAAAATGGAAAATTGATTTGTGTAATGGCTAGACATCCACAATTTGCAGAGGCCAAGAAAGAGGAAAATGTGAGGCTCAAACAACAATAAAAGCAAGCTGCTTTAGAAGCCAAGAACCAAGCTAAGAAGCCTGCAACCACAGAAACTGTTTTGCCAACTGAGAATCTGGGTGAAGAAAAGAAAGAAGAACCAAAGCAGATAAAAAGAAAGTTTAGATACACGATGCATGCAAAGCGAAAGATAAATTTTGATGAAGATAAGGAAGACTACATGCCAACCCAATCTACAACCTCAAGCCAATCAGCCACACCTACTGTGAAGGAAGATGAATTCAAGGTTGATCCTAACATCACCTTACATGGTGATACTGTTGTTCCTAAGGATGAACCTATAGATTGGGACATCTTGCCTCTTCCTGATCTAAACCTTCCCATCTTTGCCAAACAAAGGAAGACAAAAGAAAGAGTAGTCAAAATAGTCAAGTCTACCAAGCTCAAATCCAAGTAAGTGGCCAAACCCAAACCTTCTGTCAATAAAGGAAATCAACTCTTCATATATGACATTAAATAGTTTTCAGACAAAAATCTCTATATGGATGAGCTTGAAGAAGTTAGGTCTATTGATGCCTACAAGCACCTTACAGAGAGACTAGTCTTCAGGTACAAGGGTGGTAAAGAAATTACATGGCCACTTCACAGAATTCTCAATGAAGGTTATTCAACTCTAGTGACTGTCTTCTCCTCAATCAAGAAAAACTTTGGATTCAATATAGTAGCCAAGAAAATGGTACTAAACAAGATTGAGGAGATAAGAAATAGCTGGAGAGGACCAAATGCACTCCCAAGAGTATTGACTATTCCTTTCACTGGAGAAAGGGAGCATTTGAGTTCATACTAGATCATGGAGTTCAAGGATAAAAAGAACATTAGAAGATTCTTTAGACTAGAAGATCAGCTAAAGATTGCAAGCAATGAAACTCTAAAAGAAATCCAAGAAAAGCCGGATCTAATAAATAATGAAGAATCAGAATTTTACAGACAACTCCAAAACCAGATTGAAGAGAATGATGTGAAGATGGAAAATAAGCCAAGGCAATCAAGGAAATGATCTTAATTTGCTCAGTCTAGAGGAGCGCCTTGAAAATGATCTAAAAAGACACTCTACAAATATTTCTTTGTGAGTATTTATAATAAACTGCAGCATTTGAAAGTCTAATCTACTATACTTCATTCTGTATTAATAGAGTGTTTTGTTATCATCAAGTTTCTCTTAATTTATGGCTACAATTCTAGTAGACATAAATTGGGGGAGATTGTTAGGAATATGTTATGTACTCGATGATAACTTGAACAAAACACTTAGGAGATTTTAGTTAAGTGATTTTGTAGCTTTCAACGGATGATCATTTTCAACATCTGTTGAAAGAGTAGCTTATGTAACAATAAGACTAGTAGCACATTTCCGCATACTTAGATAGCTTAGTGAACTAGATTTCGTAGATTGTCCAAGTTATGTTAACTACTAGATTGATATGCAAGATAGGTTGGTGAATTGTAAATATTAGATACCTTATAATCTTGTGTAAATGAAATAGAGTTAACTGTCAAAAAGACAGTCTCAACGGATGATCAACATAAGTCTCGACGGATGATCCAACAGATTTTTAACGGATGATCAGACAAAGTTCCAACGGATGATCAATCTAAGTTCCAACATATGTTCAAATTTAAAAGAGCAGTTGATAGTGACTTGACAGTCACATGCGTTGGTTATATGCAAATGGAATGTGGCAGCCTGTTTTAAGGTTTTAGAAAACAAAGAAGCATTTCCATTTCCACGCTAAACAGATGATATTCAAAGATACTGGAAAGAGAAGTGTAGTAGCATGATGTTAGACTATATACAGTTTGTCTTATTCTCTTGTCTTACTGTCATGTAACTTGGTGATATAACCAAGGGTAGCAAGTTGAAAAGTATTGATTCAATCCAAGTTAGTAAGCATTTTACTAGAGAAATAGAGAAGGCAAAATCTATTAAAAATTTCTCTGTTCTTGTTTTTCAATTTGTAAGCAGTTGTGAACAATTTTGTTACACAGAGTTCTCAACTTAATATATATATCTCTGGTGAAAAAGTTCAATCTACCAGAAAGTTTTTAAGTACTTGTATTTATTTACTTTGTGCTTTGATTTCAATATTACTTTCATTCCGCACCTAGCTAAATTAAACATAGATATATATTAATAGAAGAATGGTTCTTAAAATTGGAAAAGAAGCTAGAATTACATTCAACCCCCCTTCTTTAATTCTTGTTTAGATTGTTTGGGAATAACAATTGGTATCAGAGCGAGCACTTGAAGAACAAAGAGTTTAAAGATCACAACAACTAACAAGATGAACAGAAAAGATGTTGCAGTAAAGAATCCATTTCTGGACAAAGACAACTCTTACCATTGGAAAGTAAAGATGCACCTGCGTCTCTTATCTCAAGATGAAGCATATGTGGACTTTATTGAGAAAGGTCCACATGTCCCTATGAGAGCTAGTACATGAAATAAAGCATCAGTTCCAAAGCCACAAGCAGAATGGTCTGATCCAGATAAAGAACAAGTTCAAAAGGATAAAAAGGCCATGAACATCTTGTTTAATGGTGTTGACAGTGACATGTTTGACAACATCATAAATTGCAAAACTGCTAAGGATCTCTGGGATACAATTCAAGTTATATATGATGGAACTGAGCAAGTAAGGGAGAATAAAATGCAACTCTTGATTCAGCAATATGAGCATTTCCATAGTGAAGAAGGTGAGTCATTCACTGACATTTTCAGTAGATTCCAAAAACTACTGAATACTCTAAAACTGCATGGAAGAGTCTATCAAACAAAAGACTCAAACCTCAAATTCCTTAGATATCTACCAAAGGAATGGAATCCTATGATAGTCTCATTAAGAAATTCTCAAGATTACAAGGAGTTCACCATAGATAGACTGTATGGTATCCTAAAAACCTATGAGCTTGAAATAGAGCAAGATGAGAAGATGGAGAAAACTAGAAAGAAGGGAGGGTCCATTGCATTAGTTACTGAGCAAGAAAAGGAGAAGGAGATAAAGGTTGAAGTTGTTGATTCTGCACCAAACCCTAGAGTTTGTGAAGGCAAGTGTAAAGGGCTAGTAGCTGAACATGAAGATCATCCTAGTCAATATGACAAGGATGACATAGATGAGCATCTTGCTTTTCTATATTTGCCAAGCTCAAATTTAAGAAGAATTTTGGAGCAACTAAGTCAAACAGAAACATGGTTCATAAGTCTAAATTCAAGTGTTTCAAGTGTGGCTTGCCAGGTCATTCTGCTAGTGAGTGCAGAAAGCCTGATTCTGGTAAAAAAAAGTTTGAGCCTGTTGATTATAAGCAGAAATAATTTGAGTTGCTCAAGCAAAAGTAAAGGGCTTTCATCACACAAGAGAATGATTGGGATGCAGATGGATTAGAAGAGGATGAAGATACAAGCTATGTCAATCTAGCACTTATGGCCAAGTCAGATAAAACAGAGGCCAGTTCATCAAGCAATTAGGTAATCACAACCAACCTAGCTCATTTATCTAAAGCTGAGTGTAATTATGCTATAAATGACATGTCTACTGAATTATATTACTTGTGTGTTACACTCAAGTCTCTCACTAAAGAAAAACTAAGAATGGAGTGCAAGGTTGCTAAGGATGAACTAACTGAATCCTTAAAGAAAGTGTAGATTTTAAGAAAGCAAATTGAACGAGAACAGGAAGTAATTAAGGCATTGAAATCATCTAGAGATGTCCATGCTCAAATTAATAAAGTTCAAGGTATATAATCTTTTTGTGATGCAGCCTGGAAAAAGAATAAGGAGAAACTTGATTCCAATATGGTTGAAGGACTTTCAACGGATGTGGATTTGACGGATGATGAAAATTATCCTTCGAATAATCAAAAGGATTATCCGTCGAAAGATAATGAGCCACAACTGTTGAGTTCAAGTAAACCAGTTAGAGAAGCTAAGCTAGCTAAATTAAATGAGAAATATGGATCAGTTTCTAAGAACTTTATTCCGGGAGAAACAAGTCAAGTGAAATAGAACAAAAGAGTTAATATAGGTCATCTGTCTATAAAGTAATTCGATGACAGGTTGGAGAAAATTGAAGTGAAAGCGGAGTCAAAAAGGAAAAATAATAGAAATGGGAAAGTAGGAATTCACAAATATAGCAACTACACACCTGATAAATATGCACCAAGAAAAATATGTGTCTGTTAATTGCAAACTTGCATCTTCATTTCCCAGCATGCCTACAATACCTGTAAATGTTATGCCTGCACATAATTTGAATGCACAGTATGCTAACATGCCATTTGCATAAAATTCATATTATGATGCATTTAGTATGCCACAAATGCCATTTAGCATGCCTTACTGGAATAACATGTTTGCACAGAATATGTCGTTCCATGTTAATCAAGATGTGCATGATAATTCTGCAAAATGAATGGTTTTAAGGGTTCTACTCAATTGACTAAGGATGAACTTCAAGTACAAGTCAAATGAAGACAAACCCAAGAACCTAAGAAAAAAGCTAACAAAATAGGACCCAAGGAAACTTGGGTACCAAAATCAACTTGATTTGATTTTGTTGTGTGTAGGGAAACAGAAAGAATCTTTGGTATTTGGATAGTGGGTGCTCAAGGCACATGACTGGAGATTCTACCCTGCTCATTGAGTTCAAAGAAAAAGCTGGCCCAAGTATCACGTTTGGAAAAGACGGCAAGGGTTATACTATGGGATATGGCTTGATTTTAAAAGATAATGTCATCATTGAAGAGGTTGCCTTAGTGGATGGACTCAAGGACAATTTGTTGAGTATCAGCAAGCTTTGTGACAAGGGTAACTCAGTAACATTCAATTTTGAAGCCTGTGTTGTGACCAACAAGAGAAGAAACAAAGTGGTTCTCACTGGAGTGAGAAAAGAAAATGCGTACTTAGCTGATTTCAACTCATTAAATGCAGAATCTGTCACTTGTCTATTTAGCAAGTCAAGTCAAGATGAAAGTTGGCTATGGCAAAAAAAGCTATCCCACCTTAACTTCAAGACTATGAATAAGCTAGTCAGAAAAGATTTGGTAAGAGGAATCCCTCATGTGGAATTCTCAAAGGATGGACTATGTGATGCCTGTCAGAAAGGGAAATAAATTAAGGCATTATTCAGAAAGAAGCTTGATTCAACAATAAAGAACCTTTACAACTATTGCACATGGATTGGTTTGGACCAGTCAATGTGTTGTCCATCTCAAAGAAAAGATAATGCCTAGTAATTGTGGATGATTTCTCAAAGTTCTCTTGGACATATTTTCTAAAATTCAAAGATGAAGCTAGTGAAATCATCATCAATCATCTAAGGCAAGTTAACAATCATTTTGATTTCAAGGTAAGAAGGATCATGAGTGTTAATGGAACCGAGTTCAAGAATTCTGTGATGAGATCATTTTGTGAAGAGAATGGGATCATGCATGAATTCTCAGCAACAAGAACCTCACAACAAAATGGTGTGGTGGAAAGGAAAAATAGATCTCTTATTGAAGCTGCAAGGACAATGCTAGAAGAATCAAAGTTATCAACATACTTTTGGGCTGAAGCTGTATACACTACATGCTACACTCAGAATATTTCTTTGGTCAATCAAGCAAAATGCATGACACCCTATCAATTGTTCAAGAACAGGAAGCCAACACTGAACTTTCTTCATGTCTTTGGTTGTAAATGTTATATCTTAAGGAATCAAACTGATCAGCATGGGAAGTTTGATGTCAAAGCAGATGAAGGCATTTTTGTTGGATATGCTGTTGGAAAAGTATATAGAGTCTACAATCTAAGAACCAACACTGTTATGGAATCTGTACATGTTGTGTTTGATGACAAAAAGATTGAAGGACTGCAAGATGGAGATTTCCCTAAAAGCCTCAAATTTGACAATGTTGAGATGGTTTGTGAAGATAGTGATGATGAAAGTGATCAAGAACTAATGTCTAAGGAAAATGCAGAAAAATCAACAACTAATGAAGCACATAATTCAACATCCGTCAAAAGACCAAGTGTATCATCCATTAGAAGACATCTGCATCATCCGTTGAAAGACATAATTCAACATCCGTTGAATCATCAATAGAAATTGAGGGCCAATACAGATCACAATCAGAAAGGACTTCAACTACAAGTCAAAGATCCACAAACTCAGGGGGAGTTTCTTCTAATCAAAACTCCGTCACACATCAAGACAACAATGAGGCCTCTTCATCTAGAGCTAATTTACCTCAATAAATAAAATGGACTAGAGGTCACCCATTTGAACTGATCATTGGTGATGCATCTTCAAGAGTGCAAACAAGAAAAGCAACTCAACATGAATGTCTATATAGCAACTTTCTATCTCAGGAAGAGCCTAAAAAGGAAGAAGAAACTCTGTTGGATCCTGATTGGGTTTAAGCTAAGCAAGAGGAGCTAAACCAATTTGAAATGAATAAATTATGGAAGCTGGTACCCAAGCTTAAAGGAAAGAATCCTATTGACACCAAGTGGGTATTCAGAAACAAGATGGATGAGAATGGCATAGTTATCAGGAACAAAGCTAGATTGGTTGCTAAGGACTACTGTCAGAAAGAAGGATTTGATTTTGATGAAACTTTTGCTCATATTGCAAGACTTGAAGCCATCAGAATTTTTTTAGCATATGCAGCCCATGCCAATTTCAAAGTCTATCAAATGGATGTTAAAAGTGCCTTTCTAAATGGAGATTTGGAGGAGCAAGTCTATGTCAGTCAGCCACCTGGTTTTGAAGACCCAAATTTTCCAGAATATTTGTACTATCTTTTGAAAGCACTTTATGGACTAAAGCAAGAAACTAGAGCCTGGTATGATACTTTGTCAAAGTGTCTGTTAGAAAATTACATCACTAGAGGTAACCGTTGACAAAACCTTATTCTTTAGAAATGTTAATGGCTATAGTATACTTGTTCAAATTTATGTAGATGATATTATATTTGTCTCTACAGATGAAAAAGTTTGCAAAATGTTTGCCAAATTGATGTAAAGTAAAAATGAAATGAGCATGATGGGAGAACTAACTTACTTTCTTGATTTACAAGTTAAGAAAGTTAGTGATGGAATATTCATTATTCAAACCAAATATATTTATGACCTTTTCAAGAAGTTTGATCTAATAGATTGCACATCTGTAAAAACTCCCATGGCCACCGCAACTAAACTTGAATTAAACACTACTGAAAAGTCTGTGGATATTTCAAGCTTTAGGGGCATGGTTGGCTCACTTTTATATTTAACAGCTAGTAGGCCATATATAATGTTTGCTACTTGTCTTTATGCTAGATTTCAGGCTAATCCTAGAGAATCTCATTTAATAGCTATTAAGAGAATTTTCAGATATCTCAAGGGAACACCAAAACTTGGTATTTGGTACCCTAGAGATTCTTGCTTTAATCTAACTGGTTATTCAGATGCAGATTATGCAGGTTGTAAAATTGATAGAAAAAGTACAGCAGGAACTTGTCAATTTCTAGGAGAAAAACTAGTATCCTGGTTCAGTAAAAAGCAAAATTCAGTTTCTACTTCAACAGCCGAAGGTGAATATATTGATGCTGGTAGTTGTTGTGCACAAATTTTATGGATAAAAAATCAACTGTTGGACTATGGTCTATAACTGAATAAGATTCCTATTTTTTGTGATAACACAAGTGCCATTTCCAGCATTGAGAATCTGGTACAATATTCAAGGACAAAGCACATTGACATCAAGTACCACTTCATTAGAGAGCATGTTATGAATGGTACTGTGGAACTTCATTTTGTTCCAAGTGAAAAACAACTTGCAGACATCTTTACCAAACCAATTGATAAATCCACCTTCACTAGGTTGGTTAGTGAGTTAGGTATGCTTAATTTTTTTAATCTATTTTGATGTCTAAGCAAATTGAAATGCATCCAGAGTAAAAGTTGATATTTTCTTTCTTAGACAAAATTTTGACTAAGTCAGAATTTGTATCTCAACGGATGTTCATTATTCGTTGAAAATGAACATCTGTTGAATTATATCATCCGTCGAAATATCAATTATTACTCTGTGTAATTTTATCATCATCCGTCAAATTGTACTCAATTATAGCCGTTAATTTTGAGTATCATCCGTCGAATCTACTTATAGCCTGTATGTATATTTCAACGGATAATCTTAGAATTTTGACAGTTTTTCATTATTTTAAACGGCTATTTTGGGCTAATTTTATTGGTTACTTTATTTCACTTTATAATTTTGACAATTTAATTTTTGAGTAAGTATGAAAGCTAATTTAATTTCCATTCTTCACTTTAATCTTTCTCAAGCAATTTCCCTAACTATTTATTCTCCAAAGCAAAATCTTTTTCTCTGCAAACTACTTGCTTTCTCAGAAATGGCCCCAATAGTCAAGATCATGTCCCAAACTGGGTTTTTGTACGAAAAGAACAACTTCATTGCATTAGTAAATAAGGAGATTGCAGCTTCTAATGATTACCACAAAGTGATGGACTTCATTCAAAGTTGCAAACTGAAGAATGCTATGCTAGAATCTCATGTTATCTACTGTGAAGTGGTTGAAGAGATATGGACTACTGTTGTTTACAACTCAAGTGACAAAACCATTACCTTTTCTATCAAAGGTACTAACTATTCCATAAACAGTTATATAATTCGTGCTTGTTTTCAATTGCTTGAGAATAATACACTTAGCCCACACACAGACACATATGTAAGTTCCATGCTCAGTTCTATGGGCTATGCTTTGACCCCACCAAGCTAGGTGATATAAGAAGAAAAGGCCTCAGAAAGGAGTGGAGCTTTCTATGTGACTCTTTTATTAAAGTATTTTCTGGGAAAATTAGTAATTTTGATGTAGTGACTTATTCACTTGTAAACATGTTATATATGTTGCTCAGTGATAAGTATCATAACTTTAGTGAGTATGTTCTGTTTGAATTAGGTTATAAGCTATGAGATATTAAGAAAAGGTTTAAAAACATATATTATGCTAGATTCTATATATTATTGGCTAACTTTATTTCTGAAGATCTTACTATTGAGAACCCAACCAACAAGCTTGATTGGGTTCAAGAAAGAAGGTTTATTTTTGATTTAAACAGTGCAGACCATCACAGTAAGGTCCCCCTAATTTACATGCCAATCATGGAATTACCTCAGGTAAGTGAGTTAAATGTCTCTGTCTCTACTACTACTTCTCAACCAGCTGCTTCTTTGCCAACAATTGTGGTCATGGCACCTGTGACAGTGACCAAACAGGTGCCTACCCAAGCCACAAAATTAAAAGTTTCAAAACCCAAGTCAAATAAAGCCCCCTCTAGTTTTTCTCAACAGAAGCTAGTTGTAAAATCCACTAAAAACCAAGAGGGGAGTGTGAAGGGAAGTGAGGCTGGTGATGTGGCGCCCTCCAAACCCGGGTCAGAAGTTTGGGGTCCATAACACATACACAATATATATAAACCTGTATAAGAAATATTATTTGCAATGACCCTGCTTTACATAACCACGGATCGCAACAGGTTAAAGTATGAACACAAGCCACAACCTTAACTTTTATTACAACGTATCAAATCCCCACTAATTTAACTTTCAACTGATAATAAAATTATTCTTACAATCTTACTATCTTTATACCGCATGAAGCTTCTACTAGCTCGATTCAACTCAACTGGAACCTTAGCCCGCACTTTGGACTGAGGAACTTCACTATCATCCATATTCTTTTCAACTGTAAAATATACAAAAGAATCGCAAGGGTGAGCTAACTAGCTCAGCAAGTCATAATAGTGATAACTGAGGTTAAACAATGATCAAATGAAAGGATTCAAAGGAATCAAGCTTCTTTTTAACTAATCATTAGAATTGGATATTCATTTTAAGTTTTAAAACCAAGGTTAGGCTGCTGATCAGTCACGCACTAACCCCGAGCAAGCACACAGCACTGCTCTAATTACTGGATCCAAGGCACTCACTGGCCTAACTTGACCATTGGTAGGGTCTGACCACGAATCTGGTCCACATATATAAAAACTATCCAATCCTAAAGCAATTCAATATGATAAACAATATAATTCGATAACACAAGATCATAATCAATAATGATTAAACATTTGAATAAAACGTAAGGAAACTCATGGATATCACAAGGGTATATCAGGGTATGTAAAAGAAACGGTTTTCAATCTGTAAAAGAATCAGGTATTAGACAAATAGTGATTTTTCGAGGTATAGTTCTTTGATGTTATAAATAATGGTTGGAGTATAAAATTTTCTGTGTTTTCAAACAATTTTCTTCCAGTGTTTGGTGTTTGGTAGTTAATCATTCGGGGAGTAGTATCATATCTGTGTGGGTTGGTGTCTGAGGATCAACAAAAGATAATTTACAAAAAGTAAGGCTTATGACTCAAAATCAAGAAAATTAGGGTACATGGTTAAACAGTTTAAAGCACTTGTATTATAAAACAGGAGTTATGTTTGATAATAGCCACCTGTTATGAAACAGTTCAAAAACATTGGTAATATATCTTGAAGAAAAGTTCAGAAATACTTGCCTTACAGGCTTTACAACTATTATTGATCAATTTTGATCCGACTCTGCCGCTCAGGCTTTAACGTCCAACCACCAGATCCCATTGGATTCGACTTCGACACTCAGGTTTTTCTGTTGAAACTCTACTGAGCTCGCCGACTGATTGCTAGGTTATTTTTAGTCCATTGTCCACTTTCAGTGTTTCCGACTATAACCTACAGGGTCGAAATACCCTACGTTAGACGTCTAGGTATGCTTGACATATCCTCGATACTAATTCTTACCCAACGATAGTCAAACCCGACTCATAATTATTCATAATAAAATAACACAGACAACAATTAGGGTTCACATTCTCGAAATCAATCCAGTGTTCATTTTTAGAAAATACGTATACTCTTTATTTTACGAAATCAGGGTTATCGATTTGGAAAAATATTTTATCACATCGTACAATCAAGTTTCGTATAAAATATACACACACACATATATATATATAGTCACTCAACAACCCGATAATCATCGAATACGTTCCCATATTTATGTAGTCCATTTTTCCAGAAATTGGGCAGCACTTCCTTTATTTATCGAACTAACCCGTCGAACAATTCGACGTCACTTCACCATAATAATTCACAACAACCAATATTCACAATTTCCCAAACGTCAATTCAATACTATTATTATTCGCACTTTACATTTATTTGTTAAATTAGGACTCAGAATATAATCATCACAGTCCACCGTCCGCTCATTGAAATTCATCGCGGACGGCGGTAAAATCCGCGGGTGCCCGAAAAACATTTCGGATTTCCAACGCGTATTCTACCTATTAAATCCATATTTATTCCCGCACGATAAATTTTATCTCACGAAACTTCGAATCAATTTATTCAATGCAGCAAGTAAAATAATTAATTAAATTAGTAAAATTTCTAAACACCACTGCGTGTAAACACGCGCACAAACATCACAAATCGAACCAGACACGAATCAGGCCGGAAAGAATAAATGCAAAGCAACAACCACAACTCTCGGCTGCTGTACACACATACATATATGTACGCGCGTATGTATATATATGCAGAAACAATCAAGGCCACGGTAACAATTACCGGAATCGGGGGAAAAAAATAAGCGATCGGAACAGGGAACGCCCAAGTAACGCCGACGGCAGAACCACCGGGAGGAACCGGCGGTTTGCTCACCGGAAGAAACAAGGAAAATGGCGGTGGAACTCCGAGAAACCGGAGAAAATAGAGGGGTGGGGATAAATATGCAAAAGAGAGAGAAAAGCACAAAGTGTGAGAGATCGATGAGAGAGACGAGACTAAGAGATTGATGAGGCTGGCTGAAAATGGATACAGGGGATGGGTTTTATCTGATTTTACTATATATATTTTATTTTCCTCCAATCAATAAGTGACACACAGAGAACAAATTGATGAGGAGTAAACACGTGTCCTTTCCATTATTCTTACAGCCTGTGTTAACCCGTTTCTGACCCGCATTTCGCAATTTATTGAACCAAGCTCTCCTAAAATAACTCAGAAAAATAATCAAAATAGTCTTAAAATGTCATAAATATCCCGAAGTTAATAAAAACATAAATTTCGTAATTTTAAAATAATTTCTGAAACGCAATTTATACCCGATTTTTGCAATTAAACGAATCGACGCGCGGGTGAAATTAATCCCGAAAATTTCTAAAATAATTTTAAAATTCTCGAAATATTCCAAACTTAAATAAATATAAATTTCATAATTTTTGAAAAATTCTGGAATTAGATACAGATTTTACAGATAAAAGTAATCAGAAAATCAAACAGGGCTAAATAATTGATGAAATATTGATTTCTAAATTTCATAAAATCCCAAAAACAATTAATGTAATTATAAAACTATAAAAATAATTTTAAAAATATTCCAAATATTTATGCAATTAAATTTGCACTAAATCCACTTTTGATATTGAAAACAATTCAATACGACTCCATAATTAATCACGCTGGCAACTCGGTACATCATAAATCACACATAGATAATAATCAAACAACACATAGCGGTCAAAACCAATACACATATTTCATCTATTTAATAATTTCTGTAATCATATTTTTAAATAATTCAAAAATACACGAGTCGTTATATCCTTCCCCCCTTAAAAAGATTCTGTCCTCAGAATCTGGTCTAACTAAACAAGTGAGGATATTTGTCAAACATATCTGACTCTAATTTCCAAGTAGACTCTTCTACTCAAGGATTTCAAACGTATTCACTATAGATATACACTCATTTCCAAGGACTCGCCTTTATCGATCAAGAATTTGGATCAGTCACTATATACAGAACAATTTGGACAAGAGCTCATTGGCTCCTAATCAATCACTTGATTCAAAACAGATACTTATCGCCTTGACCCTGTCACACAAACTCCATTATAGGTACATACTGTTGTAGTAGTAACATCAACTCATAAACAACTCTATCTATATTTATCAATACCTCGAATGGTTCATTAATTTAGAACTTGACCTGTCCATTCTACTCAAACTTATCCAGTTTTTTTTTTCTCAGGGTGAAACTTGTACTAACACTACTGGTCCTATTTCTATACTCATAATCTTTCTTGATACAATTTCACCTTCTTTCTTTGTCTACTCCTAGTTGCTTCAATCAATATCACTACGCTCTTGGTGTGCTGAATTAACTTAAAATTTGACAACCTTCTTTTTCCCACTTTATCTCAATAAAAAAAAATGGGGACCTACACTTGCGTTCGCATGAAGCTTGGTAAAGTGGCATTCCAAAGATGACATCGATGATAAATGATCATTCCCGTGTTTCCTTAAAACTCAATCTCTAAATATATCTTATAATTCCTGAATCACTTCCGTACTTTGACTCTCCATTTAAGGATGATAGGCAGTGCTCATTTTTAACTTGGTTTCCAAACATTTAAACATCTCTTACTCTTTTCCATCCATTAAAGCTGAAAAGTAATCTCATAGATTCACGTATTATCACCTTTAAGTATTTGAACTTCAGATTCTACTCTTTTCGATTCTTTTATTAACTCCTCAGTGGTCTTTATTACATCCAATTCTTTCTTTCTACACAAAGCATCTGTTACCGTACAGCTTCGTTTAGGTAGTTATTAATGGATTAATCAGAATCTTTTGTTAACCTTGTTCAAAATTTCATACTTAAAAATTCAACATATAGTGGCTTTCCTTCTAATCTTTAGAGGAAAATCCTTGGGCATTCCACACAGACTTTATTATTCTTTGAATAGCTGAGGATGTTATCAATAAATACAATTCGCTTATCCAAGTACTCCTTATAAACCATATTCCTTAATTTCTTATAGGCAACTGATACACTTGTTATTTCACATAATATCACGGGAGCTTGCAATGCTCATAACTCCCTTTAATCGTAATCTCTAATATGTTCTAATGTCGGATCTTAAGTTAATCCCCGAAACATAACATACTTCTTAAATGAGGTCTCGTAAGTAATTAATTCTTTATAGGGGTCACATATTCTTATTGGTTGTTTTGTTAGACTCCCGATAATTAGTACACAATCTTATAATTTCATCCCTTTTCTCCAACAACATCACCGGTATAATTTACGATCCGCTTCTTGTAAAACCATTCCTTGATCTGCCTTGTCCACTAGGCCTCCGATACTTTGCCTTAATTCTTTGACATGTCCAACACTTCCTAATCCATCTTGAAATTTCCTTCTTATACCTGGTTATCACTATTTTTCTTTAAATTTCCGTATATCTTGGCAATTCTTCAATAAATTAAATACTTTATATTGTGAATTCCCCGTGGGATCTCATTTCTTAATTCTTCTACTTATAGCATCCAAGTGCTGAAAGAAAACCTGGGACTATTGTGATCTATTATCTTCTCTTGACATCTTATCTTTCCCTTCACAACTTCAACTGAAAGGTCATACTATCCATCTTTGTTTCTTTTGGATTATGAACTTTAGCTTCCAATTCCAACTTCAAGAATTCTATAGTTAGTTCCTCTGGTGCAGTCTCTCTATTCGTTCTCTCCTTTTTGCTTATCGCTTGCCACTACATTTGCTTTTCCTCGTGAATATACTTCAAACTCTTATGGTCCATATAGATCTTACACCTTTCTTCATACATATCATGTTTTTCAATTTTTTTTTTTTTTTTTTTTTTTTTCAAAGAAAATATTATTACTGTTAGTCCCAATTACGAATAGGATACTTCTGCTCATAAGATTTCGGTTGTCTAGGTACGTATACAATAACTTTATTGTGTTGCATCAATACATATCCTACTCCCTTATGAGAAGCATCACTAACTACCAAATCTCCTTGATACTTTCAAAATGATAAAGCAGGTGTGGTAACCATTCTTCCACTAAACTCCGTAAAACTCTCTTTACCCTTCTCTACTTCATATAAGCTTCTTACTTCTCCTGGTTAGCTTCGTCCAAGATATGGCAACTTCCAAGAAATTTTGCACAAATTTTCGATAGTAACCGACTTATGATAACACTTCTTACTTTTGTTGATGTTTCTGGTTTCTTTTCCTTCATAGTATCTTTGAATTTTTCTGCTGAATTCCTTTTTGTCCCCTCCTTACTGACTATCTATACTAAGAATTATACTTCCTGCCATTAAAGTTTTCACCTGGTAAACTTTTTTTTATACCGCTTCTTTCTTCTTTGACTCCTCAGCTATCATTGTATAGGTTGCATGGTCCTTCTTAAGTAACACAAGTACATCTTATCCAAATTATTTCTTCAAGATTTTACTCATCAAATTTAAATCTCACCGGTATATCAGTTCAACCAGCTAACATTTCTAGAATTTTATAACAACAGTACTGAGTTCTGAAAATTATCTTTAGTATGTCCATAAGTTCAATCTTCACTTGGTAATATACCCAGTCTTAAATTAATCTTATGAAAATATTTTGCTTCCTTTGTTTGGTTAAACAAATCATTGGTTTGAGGTAACAGATATCTGCTCATGAGAATAAACTTGTTGAGCTTTCGCTAGTCAACACATAATCTTACACTTCCATCTTTCTTATTAACACATCGTGCCGGTGCACTTTAGGGGGGTACGCTAGGTCCAGTTGCTTTTTCTTCTAATTATCTCCTGCGTTTGCTCTGGTAACTCCTTTATTTTATCTGGTGCCATTCTGTGCGGGGCTTTGGACACTGGCTTCATTTCAGGTGCTAAATCAATCATAAACACATTTTCTTTATCTAAAGGAAATATTGGTAACTCATCTGGAAATATATCTTGAGACTGTAAAGTCATCAAGTTCGGTTTGCTCCGGACTCTTAGTTATAATCGCCATAGCACTTATATTTTGGTCACTGTAATCTTAAATCGTTCTTAACAAGTTCTTTACTTTCCTTTGTCCTTTAAACTTCTTCATGTTCTCATTTGGCGTCTTCAGAACTATCTTCCATCACGACGGTCTATCTGGGCATCACACTTGAATAGTTAATCCACTCCTTAGAATAATGTCAAATCTTTCTTATCTCAAATGATATCAATTCTTCGCAACTTATTACCAGAAATATCGATTTCGCCATTAGTACTTATTCAATAACTGCACGTTCTTAACTTGCTAGTCCTTTAGTCATAAACTTATTGATTCGACAGGATAATTCATCTTACCAAATAAACCTTGAGAGATATACGATCAAATTACTCCCGCGTCTTTCAATACTTTAACGCATAAGGTATCCGTAATAATCTTCCATGTTATCACATCCATATTCTAAATAACATATTTCTTAGGAAAAATCACAAATTCTCGTTCTCGGAGACGTATTTCTTATTGAAGTAGATTCCCTTGACTCGTAATGCATCCCTGGCTAGGGCCAGTGGTTTGCAATTCTCACCATAAGCCCTTGTTTCCTTTCCATGCATGAGAGGTAGATGAAACTTTGCCCGCTGGGTGTATAATATGTTGACTCTTGCTTGAAAAGCTCTCACAAAGAACAAAGGTACAACGAAACAACTAGAAAGATTCAAAATTTTAATAAACTTAAAGTTGAAAAGAAAGAAGAAGTAATGATTTGAATATGAATGAGACAACCACATTGGTACTTAAGATGGCCAGTCTTTCATACCGTATGGTATACAACACATGATTAGGTGGCGTCCCACCCGACTCCTCGTCATTCCGACAAAGTGTCTCATCATAACACTGTTTGTCCCAAAAAAAAAACGTGAGGGGAACAATTAAATTTGAAAGGAATGCAAAATCCTCCATTTTGATATCACCAGAAAGAATTTATTAAGAAAAGGAGTTCATACATTTTTAGGAATTAAAAAGGAATATACGCTGTAATGTTGAGGACAAGAATGATACTATTGGTCACCATCCACATTTCACTTGTATTTATTTTTCGAGTTTGATCGATTATATCCCAATTGTATCATATAACAACTTTAGAAGTATGCTAAAATGCCTTCGCAATTAAGCATTATGGTAGATTCGTACTTGTTAAGTCTTGCGTTTGTAACGTCGCACCTACATGTATAATAATTTAGCAATTCGATCATAATGGCGTTCTTATCAAAATAACCTTGAGTTTCCTCTTTTTTTTTTTAATTTGGAATAACCATGAATCATTCAACATAGAGATATTTTATTAATAATATTCTTCTTTTAGAAAAGTCTGGAAATCTTCCCAATCTTCTTCGGTCATGCTCAGGCTTCCGTTAAATCAACGAATTCTTCGAACTCCGATAATCCCAATAATTGGATGAATAGTTACTCCGTACGATGGTTCTGTTGTTAATCTTATCAAACAGTACTTGCACTTTACTGTTAGGAATTATCAACTTCTTCATAATCATAGGTTACTTCATTCTCGAAATTAGCAATACTAAGTCTGAAACAACATCCTTCCAGGTAATCCGGGCTTTCTAACAAACAAGAAACTCAAGTAGTAACTTGACAACCAATGTTTAAAAATTATTTTATTCGAAAAGGCTTTTAGAAATTTTGTAAGGAAAAATCTTTTTTCGAAAACTTGTTAAAAATTTTAAAAAATCACAAATCTGGTTGTCCTTACTATATGAGTTGGTTGTTGTCCTTCCGACCTATAACAAGGTACCACATTAAAGGAACGATCACATAAAGGTCCATTCACTTCAATCTACCTCCTCTCCTTATTAGGTCCATTTGCCTTCCTTAAACAACGATCACTTCAATTGTCGTTGCGTGTTATCGTATTCGTAGCTTCATATCAAAACTTTCATACTGGTAATACTCCCGACATTATCGTTGCAGTAGTTAAGTAGAACATGCTATCCAGTGGTCAACAAATCTATTTCATTGAACAAAGTTTGCTCGTATCACATCACATCACTACTTTACATATTGCATTTATCATAGCACCATCATTTAATTCCACCAAAAATTCCAGATTTTTACCTTTCTCTCTAACTTTTTCAAAATTCATCTAATTCATCCCATAATTATTCACGGGTGGCTTAGTCACTAATGGCTTCTTTTAACCCGATAACAACTATTCTCTAAAATAATCAAATTTCCTCTCTAAACTTTTTCTCATCTTTATTTATATCTCAAGCGCTCACCATTTACTGTAGCTCTCGAATCCATCCTCGTAGGTACATTCGCTTCATAGGACAAGTTCTAAACTGGGGGTATAGAACAGAATGTAGGGTAAACTAAAGAGATACACTCACAGCCGAATGTCCAGTAAAACAAGAATAAACAAATGGAGGTTCTTGAATAGGTAATCTCGTATCAAGAGGTGGAAAATTAACATAGAATATCTTGAAGAAATACAACCGTTATAACAGAAGGTAATACCATTAATACTAGTGGAGGAACAAGGTGTAAATCCAATCTGAAAGAAGATGACAATCCTCGAACGGAAAGCTCCAAATGATCAAATGACACCGGGAAATCAAGATCTGCCATTGCCGTTGTTTGGAAATCACGTCGCAAGCTGAGAATCCTGAATCACAATATGAACCGTGCTGGAGACCTACTATACCATCGCACTCAATCTCACAACGTCTCATCTTTCTATTTCCTATTCCTATTCCTAACCCTCTATCCAATCCCGACAATCTAGGCTTGTTTCAGTGACTTAAACCTGTAGCTCTGATACCAACCTGTGGCGCCCTCCAAACCCGGGTCAGAAGTTTGGGGTCCATAACACATACACAATATATATAAACCTGTATAAGAAATATTATTTGCAATGACCCTGCTTTACATAACCACGGATCGCAACAGGTTAAAGTATGAACACAAGCCACAACCTTAACTTTTATTACAACGTATCAAATCCCCACTAATTTAACTTTCAACTGATAATAAAATTATTCTTACAATCTTACTATCTTTATACCGCATGAAGCTTCTACTAGCTCGATTCAACTCAACTGGAACCTTAGCCCGCACTTTGGACTGAGGAACTTCACTATCATCCATATTCTTTTCAACTGTAAAATATACAAAAGAATCGCAAGGGTGAGCTAACTAGCTCAGCAAGTCATAATAGTGATAACTGAGGTTAAACAATGATCAAATGAAAGGATTCAAAGGAATCAAGCTTCTTTTTAACTAATCATTAGAATTGGATATTCATTTTAAGTTTTAAAACCAAGGTTAGGCTGCTGATCAGTCACGCACTAACCCCGAGCAAGCACACAGCACTGCTCTAATTACTGGATCCAAGGCACTCGCTGGCCTAACTTGACCATTGGTATGGTCTGACCACGAATCTGGTCCACATATATAAAAACTATCCAATCCTAAAGCAATTCAATATGATAAACAATATAATTCGATAACACAAGATCATAATCAATAATGATTAAACATTTGAATAAAACGTAAGGAAACTCATGGATATCACAAGGGTATATCAGGGTATGTAAAAGAAACGGTTTTCAATCTGTAAAAGAATCAGGTATTAGACAAATAGTGATTTTTCGAGGTATAGTTCTTTGATGTTATAAATAATGGTTGGAGTATAAAATTTTCTGTGTTTTCAAACAATTTTCTTCCAGTGTTTGGTGTTTGGTAGTTAATCATTCGGGGAGTAGTATCATATCTGTGTGGGTTGGTGTCTGAGGATCAACAAAAGATAATTTACAAAAAGTAAGGCTTATGACTCAAAATCAAGAAAATTAGGGTACATGGTTAAACAGTTTAAAGCACTTGTATTATAAAACAGGAGTTATGTTTGATAATAGCCACCTGTTATGAAACAGTTCAAAAACATTGGTAATATATCTTGAAGAAAAGTTCAGAAATACTTGCCTTACAGGCTTTACAACTATTATTGATCAATTTTGATCCGACTCTGCCGCTCAGGCTTTAACGTCCAACCACCAGATCCCATTGGATTCGACTTCGACACTCAGGTTTTTCTGTTGAAACTCTACTGAGCTCGCCGACTGATTGCTAGGTTATTTTTAGTCCATTGTCCACTTTCAGTGTTTCCGACTATAACCTACAGGGTCGAAATACCCTACGTTAGACGTCTAGGTATGCTTGACATATCCTCGATACTAATTCTTACCCAACGATAGTCAAACCCGACTCATAATTATTCATAATAAAATAACACAGACAACAATTAGGGTTCACATTCTCGAAATCAATCCAGTGTTCATTTTTAGAAAATACGTATACTCTTTATTTTACGAAATCAGGGTTATCGATTTGGAAAAATATTTTATCACATCGTACAATCAAGTTTCGTATAAAATATACACACACACATATATATATATAGTCACTCAACAACCCGATAATCATCGAATATGTTCCCATATTTATGTAGTCCATTTTTCCAGAAATTGGGCAGCACTTCCTTTATTTATCGAACTAACCCGTCGAACAATTCGACGTCACTTCACCATAATAATTCACAACAACCAATATTCACAATTTCCCAAACGTCAATTCAATACTATTATTATTCGCACTTTACATTTATTTGTTAAATTAGGACTCAGAATATAATCATCACAGTCCACCGTCCGCTCATTGAAATTCATCGCGGACGGCGGTAAAATCCGCGGGTGCCCGAAAAACATTTCGGATTTCCAACGCGTATTCTACCTATTAAATCCATATTTATTCCCGCACGATAAATTTTATCTCACGAAACTTCGAATCAATTTATTCAATGCAGCAAGTAAAATAATTAATTAAATTAGTAAAATTTCTAAACACCACTGCGTGTAAACACGCGCACAAACATCACAAATCGAACCAGACACGAATCAGGCCGGAAAGAATAAATGCAAAGCAACAACCACAGCTCTCGGCTGCTGTACACACATACATATATGTACGCGCGTATGTATATATATGCAGAAACAATCAAGGCCACGGTAACAATTACCGGAATCGGGGGAAAAAAATAAGCGATCGGAACAGGGAACGCCCAAGTAACGCCGACGGCAGAACCACCGGGAGGAACCGGCGGTTTGCTCACCGGAAGAAACAAGGAAAATGGCGGTGGAACTCCGAGAAACCGGAGAAAACAGAGGGGTGGGGATAAATATGCAAAAGAGAGAGAAAAGCACAAAGTGTGAGAGATCGATGAGAGAGACGAGACTAAGAGATTGATGAGGCTGGCTGAAAATGGATACAGGGGATGGGTTTTATCTGATTTTACTATATATATTTTATTTTCCTCCAATCAATAAGTGACACACAGAGAACAAATTGATGAGGAGTAAACACGTGTCCTTTCCATTATTCTTACAGCCTGTGTTAACCCGTTTCTGACCCGCATTTCGCAATTTATTGAACCAAGCTCTCCTAAAATAACTCAGAAAAATAATCAAAATAGTCTTAAAATGTCATAAATATCCCGAAGTTAATAAAAACATAAATTTCGTAATTTTAAAATAATTTCTGAAACGCAATTTATACCCGATATTTGCAATTAAACGAATCGACGCGCGGGTGAAATTAATCCCGAAAATTTCTAAAATAATTTTAAAATTCTCGAAATATTCCAAACTTAAATAAATATAAATTTCATAATTTTTGAAAAATTCTGGAATTAGATACAGATTTTACAGATAAAAGTAATCAGAAAATCAAACAGGGCTAAATAATTGATGAAATATTGATTTCTAAATTTCATAAAATCCCAAAAACAATTAATGTAATTATAAAACTATAAAAATAATTTTAAAAATATTCCAAATATTTATGCAATTAAATTTGCACTAAATCCACTTTTGATATTGAAAACAATTCAATACGACTCCATAATTAATCACGCTGGCAACTCGGTACATCATAAATCACACATAGATAATAATCAAACAACACATAGCGGTCAAAACCAATACACATATTTCATCTATTTAATAATTTCTGTAATCATATTTTTAAATAATTCAAAAATACACGAGTCGTTATAGGTGAGGGACAGGGTGAACAATAAAGAATCCCTAAGAATAAGGTTGGAGAGGTGAGTGAATCCAAGCCTAGCCACACTGCAGTTTTCCAACAAACTGTGGTGATTAATAAGGACATTAGCTCATTGCTAGTTGCATCCTCCCAGAAGGATGTAACTATTGAACAAAGCTCTCAGCCAAGAGTACAGGATAAAAGGATAAGGGACACAAGCTCACCCCAAACCTATGCTAGAAAGAAGAAATCTAAACACATTGGGGATACATAGGGTGCACACATAGTGCCTACTGCAGTCAAGGACTTAGTACATGCACCTTCTCAAAGTCAGTTTGATGTGGCTCCAATAAATGTGGAGTCACTGCCAAAATCTTTAGTTATTGAAGCACCTAACACACCAAACTCACCCATACATTCACTGGATGTAGATATGATTCATACATCAATTCCTAATTCTCCATCTTTAATTCTCATGGAGGAGCCAAAAATCCAAGCAAGTGAGCATCATCTTTTAGATGATTTGTTGGCTCACTTGCCATTTCTTTCTGAGTCTATTGAAACATCTGTGCAAAATCTCAAATCAATCACCACAGATTCAATAGTAGTCTCTACTCAAAACTCTACCATTTCTTCTATCTCGACGGATATTGTTCATCCGTCGACTAGTGATTGTATCTCGACGGATGTGCTGAACAGCAGTCATCCGTTGAAACTCTCAACTACTATTTCGAAGGATGTTCCTTATCCGTTGAATATCACTGCACCACTTCAAACTTCAACAAATGTTATAAGTGCAGATTATCTAGTAGTTGTACAATCACTCTTAGGACTGAGGGAAGGAAATGAATTGAGTGAGAGGTTGAGTTGCTCTCAGGCAAAAGGAGAGGAAAAGAGTGAAAACATGCAAACTATTTCTTCCAGCTTGGTAAAAGTGAGTGAGGGGAATTCCACCTTAGTAGGTGAAGGTGAGTGTGTGAAGGTGGGGAGCCAAGGGGAGCCCTTGATGCAAGAAAAGAGAGATTACGAGAGAAACGCAGATACGGAAGAATGGGAAGAGCCCATTATTAGTGAGTTAATGGATGTTAATGAAGTTGAAAAGAAACAGCTATTACAAAAATATTATCAAGTTGTCTTAGACTCTGTTTCTTATGAAGCTGAGGCATTTACTCACCCTGTTCCAGCTTATCAAGTCCTAGCTGAACATGATAATGTGGTTGCTGAAAGAATTTTGAACCTTGTGCACATCACTGCCTCTATGCAAAGAGCAAAGGATGCTATAACAGCCAATAACTTTGAATTGGATAAAGACTCATTTGGGAATGATGGTGAAGATGATGAGAATGAGTGCATGAGCATAGGGGGAGATGCAGAAACTCTATCATGGATGCTACACAAGGAATGCTCATATCCATATCTTCAATCCACATTATTCAAGCTTATTGATGAGACCCAAACAGCAATTCAAGTATCCACAAATGCTAGCACTAAAAGACTACCTTCATCCCACCTGGAATCTTTACAATTGCATAAGATTCAAGCTCTTCAAAAAAGTCAGAATGTAGATGCAATCAAGCATGAAATTTCTGAAGTCAAACAAGACTTTGTAGCAAGGTTGGATGTAAGGCTTCCAGGCATCATCATGACTGACATAGCTCAAAAGCTCAGGAAGGAAGCTGAATTAAACAGAAAGGTTGAGGCCATGGATTCTAGAATGAAAAATGTGGAGAAGTCAGTGGCCAAGATACTTGCAAATCAGGAAGCTCAAACAAGATTGCTCCAACAGTTGGTGGCTGCACAACTCCCTACCTCTACTCAACTTGATGCTAACAAAAAGGGGGAGAAAGACTCTATCATCCCAGTTAGGCAGGGGGAGTCACCAAGTGAGGGGGAGAAAATGCTTCAAATTCAAGTCAAAAAAGTGATTGTGCCAACAATTTCCTTCACTAAGCCACCGGCCATGGATAGCATTGATCTAATCAATTTAACAGCAGCAAAGCTCGAATTAAATGACAAACTGAAAAGGATTAATATTGCAGCAGTTGAGAAAGAGCTGGATGATAAGTGGAAGAAAATTGATGAAGAAATTCAAAAGAAGTTTGGTCCAATTGAGAAGAAAGACAAGGTCCTTTCTCACTTCTCTCAGTTGAGACAAATTTCAATCAATGAAATGAGCCTAGGGAACTTAGAAAGGGGTGAACCCTCAACAATCAAGTCTTCAAAGGCTAATGTGATTTTCAAGCCAAAAGGGAATTATCCAAAGAATTTAGACAAAAATCTACTGGACCTATCATATGAAACCCCTAGGCCAGGTAAAAAGAAGCTGCTTGGAAGGTCCATAGCTTTCTTCAAAGATCCCAGAGACTTAGTGCTAAAGAAAAGAATTGCAAAAATCTACAGAAATGGAAAATTGATTTGTGTAGTAGTTGGACATCCAAAATTTGCAGAGGCTAATAAAGAGGAAAAGGTGAGGCTCAAACAATAACAAAAGCAAGCTGCTTTAGAAGCCAAGAACCAAGCTAAGAAGCCTGCAGTCACAGATCTGTTTTGCCAACTGAGAATCTGGGTGAAGGAAAGAAAGAAAAACCAAAGCAGATAAAAAGAAAGTTTAGATACAAGATGCATGCAAAGAGAAAGATAAATTTTGATGAAGATAAGGAAGACAACATGCCAACCCAATGTACAACCTCAAGCCAATCAGCCACACCTACTGTGAAGGAAGCTGAATTCAAGGTTGATCCTAACGTCACATTTCATGGTGATCCTGTTGTTCATAAGGATGAACCTATAGATTGGGACAACTTTCCTCTTCTTGAGCTAAACTTTCCCATCTTTGCCAAACAAAGGAAGACAAAATAAAGATTAGTCAAAATAGTCAAGCCTACCAAGCTCAAATCCAAGCAAGTGGCCAAATCCAAACCTACTATCAACAAAGGAGATCAACTCTTCATACATGACATAAAAGAGTTTTCAGACATAAATCTCTATCTGGATGAGCTTGAAAAAGTCTGGTCTATTGATACCTATAAGTACCTTCCAGAGCGACTAGTCTTCAGGTACAAGGGTGGTAAAGAAATTACATGGCCACTTCACAGAATTCTTAATGAAGGCTATTCAACTCTATTGACTGTCTTCTCATCAATTAAGAAAAACTCTGGATTCAATATAGTAGCAAAGATATGGTACTAAACAAGATTGAGGAGATAAGAAATAGCTGGAGAGGACTAAATGTGTCACGCCCCCAACTTAAGTAGCAAATTAAATATAACTATTACAACATTTTAAAAAGAAGTATACACAACCAACTCCAAGATCTTACAGTTTAGGGTTTAGAACAGCCCAACACTACCATCTATTACAACTGATTTTAAATAGCGAGTCCTCACACAAAACTACTATTTCTTATTCTACCTGAGCTCGAACATAAGCATCAGCATCACAGGTCTTACGGGCAGTCTGCTTGAATCTAACCATAGCTGCTAGCTGTAATATCAGGGTAAAGCAAGGAGTGAGCCAAATGCTCAACAAGTGCTAACAGTACGATACAAAACATAAATCGAGATAATACATTAAAGAATGACAATGGAAAGACATAACCAATGATAACGAGGGATAAAACTATGAGTGATGGCATCATTTTTACTTGTATCAAAACAATTTCAAAATCATGTCTTAATCAAAATCATTTTATGACGCTACGGATTACAGCCGGTGATCAGCCGCGAAGTAATCCCGAACCTCGCTGGGTTCTAAAACATTAATGGGAATCCCTAGGCAACTTTTAAGCCTAATATAAGTGTGGAAAGGACTCGTGTCTCAGTCCAGATCCACCATTCAAAGAAAACATGTATCCCCCTTTGGGACTGAAAAACCCACATTTTATTTATTTCAAAACTGATGCCGAATTATAACCAAAATCTCTTTTTACAGTAAACATTTTTATCAAGGGTTTATAGATCAACTCGAAATGCGGGAAATATGGTACTAAATCTCAGGGCCACGATTCACAAAACTATACTCTATTAAAGTAACTGAATGGTTTTCATATATCAAAGATTTAGACATGGGGATTTAGTGAGGCTATTGGATATAAAAAAAATAATGCCAAATTGGGCTTTAAGCAATGGTTTCTCATCAAGGTTCAAATGCTGGATCATCAAGAAGGTAAGCTTCATGAATACTAAGGGTGTTAAGGTATGAAGAATGATCTTTAACTCAGGACATATCAGAATTGTCAAGCTTTAGGATAAGAAATATGGTATCAATCAATGAGGAATCACGTTGGTAAGTATCTGACTATCAGAATTCAAAGTAAGGTTCTATAGGGGTTCAAGTATCAGGATGAGATATTAATACTTAGGAATCATTAGCATGTTAATCAAGAGGATCAATCAAGTATTATAACAACTCTTTATTATATCATGGCCTTCAACTATCATGAAAAGACTTCTGAACTACTTGCAATATATACTCGAGGGTTCATGGAATCTCTATATAATTCAAAGATAAACATAAGATACGCTTGATTTAGTATATCTAATGACACAGGATAGTTGTAGCAATGTATCAATGATTAGCAGTAAATACGAAGGTCAAGTTGAATCACTTGCCTTGAGAAAGGCTGGTCTGGTTTGACTGGTAGGAGCAACTGGAGCTTCACTCGACCTTTATGGCAAGTTTTCCCTCGTCTCGAGATCCTACATAAATAATAATAATCCTCATTATAATATATTCTTACCAACTTAACCTATTTACAACCCGAAATTAAACACGGATGGCACTTAGGCCTATATGCACTTAATTTTATATTCACTTTTAAATTATAACTGTACACACATAGCCACATAATCACATATCATATATTAATACCAAAATAACTCCATATACACCATAATGCAACACTAGGCTTGGATGATCTCGACTCACAACTTAAGTCACTTGGTCGCTAAACTAGACAAAGTCTTCTAATTTTGGCTTCCTAACTTGACGTGCCTTTACTAAACTATCCAAGACCTATTGACCCTCACTTGTGCCTTTTATTCTTCTAACATTATACTATCTTAAAACTATGGTGGTCGACCTAATACTCACTCCTAAGTATTCTAAAACTATGTGATAAGTGAAAGTGCTCACTGGTGCAAATTTCAAAATGACAACTATGGTTTCTTGAGTGCATTAGACACTCTAAACTACAAGTTTTCCTTCAAAACTTTTACACAAGACTCTCCTGACCTAAGGGCATCTCACAAACTTGATGTGGCTCAAGGGCCTGGCTTGGGCCTTCTTGGGCCTAAGCTAAAAGTCCAAGGTTCCCCTATTTTTCTGGGCAGAAAACGCCCTGACTTAAATTAACTTGTGACACATGGTTCTAACTCATATCCTATAAACTATGGTTGTAAAAACTTCTCTGACACTCCCTCTAACTAAGGCCCAACAGGGCCTAATGAGGGCCTACCCATGACATGGTCAAATCATCCTATTTCTAAGTTGCAACAAAACTGTCCCCTGCTGGACAGATTTTGTTATTCTACTTGTGCATCTAACCAAATGACATGCAAACCTCCAACCAACACCTAAAACCTTTTATATACTCCCAATACTAACTTCTGGTGGCTTGGGCCTCAAAGTGCACATCAATGACATGGTCAAAACTCACTCTAAACCTCAGGGTACTAAACTGATTTTTCTGCAGAAACTATAACTCTCCTTTCTCCAAGGTTTTGACTTGACAAACTCAACTACCAACAACTCAATACTCAAACCAAGACTTAAACATGGTAATATACTGGACTAACTCCCTTATTCTCAAAATAACCTTGGGTGAGATCATCCTTACCTAAGGTACAATTATGGCAAAATAAAAGAAACCGCATTTCAGAACTCACAAATCTTCATGCTTTTGAAATAACAAGATATGCATTTTTATGAAACATAACCACGAATTATTACCATGCATCAAGGAGCATTAATCAATACTAACACCTTAGTTCTACTGAGATTAAAGCTCACTAACAAAATCTTTCCAAATGATCAAAATCTTATGACATTCCAAGAGAAATCCACATACATGCATGTCTTCGGGTTTTGCAAACCAATACAACATATTTTCTACATATATTCTATCATAAAATTGATATGCAAGCCTAGAATAAGCTATACCTAGATGATCACTTAGCATTCAAAGATTTTTATCAAATTTTCACCATAAAATTCAAGCCATTATCACATAAACATGCAAAAATTGAATTAAGCAACAAGAATAGTCTTAAGGACCATTCATTCAGCTCCCATATGGTCATGGCCGAATGAAATGGAAGGGAATGGCCATTTAATCATCAAGAGTTTCCCTCTCAAGACTTGGCACTTCTCCATTCCTTGTAGTCCTCTCAAAAACAACCCTAAACTCACAAGAATCAAGGTTGTACTTTGAGTTTCAACTAAAACCTTTACATGCAACCTTTAAACTTAAACTTTCTACTCAAAACTCTTTGAAATATGAGTGATCATGGAAGGGAAAGTAAAATTTACTTGTATAAAGAGTGGAAGCTTGGTTGAGGATTGAAGAAAAAAAAATGGGGAGGGGGGTTTCGGCTAAAAGTCAGAGTGAAGGAGAGAGGAGGGAGAGAATAATGAGTGTGGTGGTGAGTGATGTATGAAATGATCATGTCTTTGCTTGTTTTATGGTTTTTGTGTTGCCAAATGTGAGTGGAATTAGGAATTGACATGATTAGCCTTCCACTTGAACTTAGTTCAATTTGCATGCAAGGGTAAAGAAGGTATTTGGCTAGGAAATAAGAGTTAGTGGGGTGGTTATTGACTCTTTAGCCCTTTTGGAATGTATAGAAGGGATTTGCATGCAAGGATAACTATGTAATTTGCTAATTATAACAATTAACATTTATAAAGATTTATTTTTATAAAATAAAACACAAGTTCAAAAATTATAAAATTTATACCATAAAATAACTTGGATTTTTAGAAATTTTATAAAACTACTTTTGAATTTTGTGAACAAATAACTTTTAATAAGATATTTATTCAAGGTTTAAAAATATTCCTTATAAATCAAAAATGAAAGAAAGAAATAAATTTTTTTTGCTTTGAAAATTCATATACCACATTATGAAAATTTAAGACGCAGAAATTTTCATTCACACAAGCATACAATAGTTGAATATATTTGCATTCGGCTTTATAATTACACCAAATTTACAATTAATATTACACAGAAATGCCGGGTGTAACAAAATGCACTCCCAAGAGTATTGACTATTCCTTTCACTGGAGAAAGGGCGCATTTGAGGCCATACTGGATCATGGAGTTCAAGGATGAAAAGAACATTAAAAGATTCTTCAGACTGGAAGATCAACTAAAGATTGCAAGCAATTAAACTTTAAAAGAAATGCAGGAAAAGCTGGATCTAACAAATAATGAAGAATTAGAATTTTACAGACAACTCCAAAACCAGATTGAAGAGAATGATGTGAATATGGGACATAAGCCAAGGAAATCAAGGAAATGATCTTAATTTCCTCAGTCTAGAGGAGCACCTTGAAAATGATCTGTAAGACACTCTACACATCTTTTTTTGTGAGAATTTATAATAAACTGCAGCACTTGAAAGTCTAATCTACTATACTTCATTCTATATTAATAGAGTGTTTTGTTATCATCAAGTTTCTCTTAATTTATGGCTACAATTCTAGTAGACATAAATTGGGGGAGATTTTTAGGAATATGTTGTGTACTTGATGATAATTTGAACAAAACACTTAAGAGATTTTAGTTAAATGATTTTGTAGCTTTCAATGGATGATCATTTTCAACATCCGTTGAAAGAGTAGCTTATGTAACAATAAGACTAGTAGCACATTTCTGCATACTTGGATAGCTTAGTGAACTAGATGTCATAGATTGTCCAAGTTATGTTAACTACTAGATTGATATGCAAGATAGGATGGTGAATTATAAATGTTAGATACCTTGTAATCTTGTGTAAATGAAATAGAGTTAACTGTTAAAAAGACAGTCTCAACGGATGATTCACAAAGCTTCAACGGATGATCAACATAAGTCTCGATGGATGATCAAACAGATTTTCAACGGATGATCAGACAAAGTTCCAACGGATGATCAATCTAAGTCCTAATAGATGTTCAAATTCAAAAGAACAGTTGATAGTGACTTGACAGTCACATGCGTTGGTTATATGCAAATGGAATGTGGCAGCCTATTTGAAGGTTTTAGAGAACAAAGAAGCATTTCCATTTCCATGCTAAACAGATGATATTCAAAGATGCTGAAAAGAGAAGTGTAGTATCATGAAGTAAGACTAGATACAATTTATCTTATTCTGTTATCTTAGTATCATGTAACTTGGTGATATATATAAACCAAGGGTAGCAAGATGAAAAGGATTGATTCAATCTAAGTTAGTAAGAATTTTCCAGAGAAATAGATAAGGCAAAATCTGTTAAGAATTTCTCTGTTCTTGTTTTTCAACTTGTAAGCAGCTGTGAAAAATTTTGTTACACAGAGTTCTCAACTTCATATATATATATATATATATCTGGTGGAAAATTTCAATCCATCATAAAGTTTTTAAATACTTGTATTTATTTACTTTGTGCTTTGATTTCAATATTACTTTCATTCTGCACCTAGCTAAATCAAACACAGATATATATTTATAAAAGAACAGTTCTTGAAATTGGAAAAGAAGCCAGAAATACATTCAACCCCCCCCCCCTTCTGTTATTCTTGTTTAGATTGTTTTGTAATAACAAAGATCAAGAAGATCATGCCTCAGAAGAATTATAAAGAAGCTTGGAGTTGAATAAATCTGTTTTGGGAAAAATGTTCTAAGTTAAAATCCTTACAAGTCACATATTTAGTGTTATAGAGAAGTCATTCGAGAACTCCAGAATGACTTATAGAGAAATCAGAAAAGCTATTAGAGAACTCAGAGATATCGACAAGCCAAATTGAAGACATGAAGATTGGAGATATCGACAAGTCATTTCTTCACTAGAGAACTTAGAGTTATCGGCAAGTCAACATTCATTAGAGAACTCTGAGTTATCGATAAGTCAAATTCCACTAGAGAACTCGGAGATATCGATAAATAAAAGTGAAGATATGAAGACTAGAGATATCGACAAGCCAAATTCTCTTATAGAGAACTCAGAGACCTCTATAAGTCAAAATTAACTATGGAGTATTAGAGATCTCGATAAGCCATTATACTTATCGAGATGCCAAGTTCTCTATAGATCAAATTGGAGCCTCGAGCTAAAATCTCAAAGTACAAAATTGCAGACCAATTCAATATCCAAGATTTACAATCAACAAACAATCCAACCAGCTGGATTAACAAGTCTACAAAAAGCAGCTTGAAGAGTGTGCAAGATCAAGAGTGAAGATTAACTGACAAAGGAAGATCAAAGTTAACACAGTATGCAAAGATATGCTAAGCTAGAAATGGAAGATATACTTTTCCTAAAATGGAAATGACAAGTGACAGTTTAATAAAGTTAATAGCATGTCTTGTTATACACTGTGTAAACCAGCTGGTTAACTAAATTATAAAGTTAACACCGGCCCTTTGTTAGATGTTACAATTAGATCAGGAATTCTTGTATTTTCTCTCAAGTAGAAGCTAAGCTCTTTATCAACAAAATGCCTAGAAATTTTGTAGCAAAACATTCTTAATTTTAATATAAAATTAAGTAAGTTTTGAAAGATCTGTGTTATTCATAGCTGCATGTTTAATTTCTGATATAACACATCTTACTACAAGATTCGATTTACTTTGTTCAAAACCAAAACAGTTTAAGAAAAGCATAAAAACATTAAAACACATTCACCCCCCACCCTCTGTGTGTAATTTATTACCTAACAAGTAGTATCAGAGAAAAATCTGAAAGTAAACAGATTCAAGATCTTGGAAGAATTAATACACAGAAAATCAGTAGCATCAAAATTTCTACTTTTGACAAAGCTAACTACACTCTTTAGAAAAAGAAAATATGCATATTATCAATTGTGACACTGCTAAGCAGATCTGGGAAAAGATTGAAATACTCTGTGAGGGAACTGAGGAAGTTAGATCTAATCAAAGAAGAATATTGTTGGATATATTTGAGATGTCATGTCTAATATGTTTCATGTTTAGTTTTCAAATCTTAACTAACAGGAAATATCAGTTCTTACTGAAATCAGGACTTACTGGAAGTCAGGACTTAAGGATATCAGGACTTAGATTATCAGAAGATAATATCAGAAGATGGATATCAGAACCTAAGTACTGGAGGACTAACAGTTAAGGAAGGAAGCTGATTTACAAGAAAGAAGATCAAGACTAATACAAGAAGAAGATATGCACGGAAAGAGTTAGAGGACTAGAAGAATTATATAAGATATCTGGTTGATATATATTAGGAGACAGAATTATAGTCCATATCAATTAGAAGTTATCGTGTAACTGTGTGTCTATATAAACGCAGACATAGGTTTACTCTATAAGAGTTATGATCATCGAGAAGATCATACAATTGTAACCTAGTAGCTCTCGTGATATTTCTTCATCACTGAGAGAGAACAGTTCCATTGTAACAGAGTTTATTATATCGAATACATCTGTTTTCTGTTACCTGTGCTTTAAATCGATTTGATTGTATTCTACACTGTATTCAACCCCCTTCTACAGTGTTGTGTGACCTAACAAGTGGTATCAGAGCCCATCTGTTAACACACATACAGTAAAGATCCAAAACAATCATGTCTGAAGAAGCAGAAAATCCAACCAAGCCCGCCAAAACTGAATAAACTCCAAAGACTTAAACCCATAGTCGATATGAGACTATTAGGGTTCCCATGCTGAGACCTTCTGAGTATCCCATATGGAAAGTGAAGATGGCTATGTTTTTGGAAGCTACAGATCCAGAATACCTTGATAGAATTTATGAAGGACCGCATAAGCCAACCAAGCTCTCTGTTGTAGTTGCAGATCAGCCAGCAAAGACCATACCAAAGGAAAAAAGTGAATACACAGCTGAAGATATCTCATCTATTGCCCAGGATGCAAAGGTATGGCATTTGTTACATAGTGCCATTGATAATGTCATGTCAAATAGGGTAATTTAATGCAAGACTGCAAAGGAGATATAGGATGCTTTGGAGATAAGGTGTCAGGGAACTGATATAATCAAGAAAAACAGGAGGACTATACTCACTCAAGAGTATGAGCACTTTGACTCAAAAAGTGATGAGTCATTAACTGTTTTATATGACAGGTTTGTCAAACTCTTGAATGATCTATCACTGGTAGACAAGGAATATGACATTGAAGATTCAAATCTAAAATTCCTTTTAGCTTTTCCTGAAAGTTGGGATTTGAAAGCTACTATTATAAGAGATAACTATGCTCTTGATGAAACTACTCTTGATGAAATTTATGGAATGCTCAAGACTTATGAACTTGAGATGGATCAAAGAAGTAAGAGACATGGGAGAAAGTCAAGAACAGTTGCTCTTAATGCTGAGGAGGAATCCCCCAAAGTGGTTTTCTGAAAGAAAGGAAAAGGAAAAGCTCTCATCATAAAGTCTGATTCAGAATCATCAAGTTCTGATGATGATAATTCAGTAACTGAAAGTCTACCTGAAGTAGATGCTGATGAAGAGATGATGAAGCTGTGTGCTCTTATGATGAAGGGTATCACAAAGATAGCCTACAAGAAATTTAGAAGGGGAAATAAGTTTTCCAGGAAAGGTAGAAGTTCTGATAAGAAGGGTTTCAGAAAATCTGAAGGCAAAGGAAGAAAGTCTGACAGAGGAGATTACTCAAATGTCAAATGCTACAACTGTGGTGAGAAAGGCCACATATCTCCTGACTGCAAGAAAGGAAAGAGTGACAAAGGAAAGGCTCTTGTCACAAAGAAGAATAGCTAGATAGACACTTCAGATTCTGAAGATGAGGAGAATTATGCCTTGATGGCAAATGCTGGTAGCAGTTCTGATGCTGTTGAGTTAAAGGTACCTCAAACAACTAATTCCTTTCATACCGATGATATTACTGAGTTGAGATTATATCTTAAAACTATGTTTATTAGCTATAGAGATCAAACTTTAACATGTGAAAGATTAACTTCTGAAAATCTTGCTTTTAAAAAAGGAATGATTATTTGGAAAAAGAGTTAGTTATGTTCCATCAAACTCAGAAGAATAGAGATGATGCTTTCTATTTTAGAGATGAGTTAGAAAGAGAGAGAGAGAGAGAGAGAGAGAGAGAGAGAGAGAGAGAGAGAGAGAGAGAGAGAGAGAGAGAGAGAGAGAGAGAGAGATTATTAGGACTTGGACTAACTCTGACAGAACAACTCAGAATATACTAAGTAGTGGGAACTAGAAAGAGGGCTTTGGTTATGGAGATGAGAAATTAAAAAAGGAACTGAACAAGTTAAACCAATTATTGTTAAACAGACTACTAAGCCAAAGGTAAATCTTGTTAAATTTGTAGCTAAAACTGTAAAGTCTGATTCTGAAAAGATGAAAGATATTGAGACAGAAGTGATAGCAGAGTCAACTAAAATTAGAACAGGATAAACCAACTGAAGTCAACATAGGCTTAATGACAAAGAAGCAGCTTGTTGTGCATATGTTGTGTACTTGATGATTTCACAAACAAAACACCTAAGTAGATTTTACTTAGTGAAATAATGTAGCACTCGACGGATAAGAATTTTAGTCCCAACGGATAAATCTATAGTCCCGACGGATAATGATTTATTATCCATCGAGTGAGTAGCTTATGTAATAATGAGTCTGTAGCACATTTCTGCATACACCTTTGTATAGAGTCTGTAGTAGCATATAAGTCATGTGGACTTTAACTAGTTATGCAGAATAGGTTGATTAATTATACATAGATGATGTCTTGTAATTCTGCATAAGTGAAATAAAGTCAAGTGCCTGATTGCTACCCGACGGATAAACTACAAAGCACCAGACGGATGATCAACAACCCGACGGATGATCAACAATCCGACGGATGATCATGAACCCGACGGATAAAGAATTCAAACATCAGTTGACAGTGACAACTGGTCACATGCGTCGGGATGTATGCAAATGGAATGAGGAAGCCTATTAACTGGGTAATAGAGAACAAAGTAGCAAAGCATAAAAACTGATAGTTTTTATAATGATTCTATCTTTTGACTTTGTAATCTTGGTAATATATAAACCAAGAAGTAGCAAATAGAAACTAAGATCTGAGATACAAAAAGTGAGAAACATTTGTAAGCAGAATTATTAGCATTTCTCTGTATTCTCAGTAGTTCAAATTTGTAAGCAGTTGTGAGCATTCTTGCACACAGAGTTCTCTCGATATAATATATATCTCTGGTGGAATTGTTTAAATCCACCAGAAAGTTTTTAAAGACTCTTGTTTTTAATTACTTATGTTTTGATTTAATTAAGTTTTTATTCCGCATTGTGCTAATCAAAACACTTATATTTGTATTCGAGTTTGAACACTTTTATTTTAAGAAAAAGGTTCAAGAATTCCATTCAACCCTCCTTCTGTAATTATTGCTATATTTTTAAGGGACTAACAATCGGTATCAAAGCAAGCTCTTAATCAACAAAGAGTTTAAAGATCAAAACAATTCAGCAAGATGAACAAGAAGGATGTTGGAGTCAAGATTCCTTTTCTAGATAAAGATAATTACCATCATTGGAAGGTAAAGATGCATCTTTATATGCTTTCTCAAGATGAGGCCTATGTGGACTGTATAGAAAGAGGCCCTCATGTTGTGGCGCCCTCCAAACCCGGGTCAGAAGTTTGGGATCCACAACACAAACACAATATATCAACCTGTATAAGAAATATTATTTATAATGACCCTGCTTCACAAAACCACGGATCACAACATGTTAAAGTATGAAAACAAGCCACAACCTTAATTATTACATCATACCAAATCCCAACTAATTTAACTTATAATTGAAAATAAAAATCATTCTTACCATCTGATTATCTCTTTACCGCATGAAACTTCTGCTAGCTCGATCCAACTCAACTGGAACCTTAGCCCGTACTTTAGACTGAGGAACTTCACTATCATCCATATTCTTTTCACTGTAAAATATATAAAAGAATCGCAAGGGTGAGCTATCTAGCTCAGCAAGTCATGATAACGATACTGAGGTTAAACCATGATTAAATGAGATGATTCAAAGGAATCAAGTTTCTTTTTAACTATTCATTAGAATTGGATATTCATTTTAAGTTTTAAAAACCAAGGTTAGGCTGCTGATCAGTCACGCACTAACCCTGAGTAAGCACACAGCACGGCTCTAATTACTGGATCCAAGGCACACATTGGCCTAACTTGACCATTGGTATGGTCTGACCACGAATCTGGTTCACATATATAAAAACTATCCAATCCTAAAGCAGTTCAATATGATAAACAATATAATTCGATAAAACAAGATCATAATCAATGATGGTTAAATACTTGAATAAAAACATAAGGAAACTCAGGGATATCTCAAGGGTATATCATGGTATGTATATGAAACGGTTTTCAGTTTGTACAAGGGTCAGGTATTAGACCAGTAATGATTTTTCAGGATATGGTTCTTTGATGTTATAAAGAATGATTGGAGTATAAAAGTTTCTGTGTTTTCAAATCATTTTCTTTCGGTGTTTGGTGTTTGGTAGTTATACCTTTGAAGAGTAGTATTATATTTGTATGGTTTGGTGTCTGAGGATCAACAAAGGACGGTTTGCAAAGAATAAGGCTTACGGCTCAAGATCAAGAAAGAACTAGGGTTTAAGGGTAAATAATTTGAAGCATATGCATTATAAAACAGGAGTTATGTTTAATAATAGCAACATGTTATGAAACAGTTCGAAAACATTGGTAATATATCTTGAAGAAAAGTTCAAAAATACTTGCCTTACAAGGCTTTACAACTATTACTGATCAACTCTGAGCCGACTCTGCTGCTCAGGCTCTAACGTCCAACCACTAGATCTCATTGGATTTAACTTCGACACTCAGGTCTTTCTGTTGAAAATCTACTGGGATCGTCGACTGATTGCTAGGTTATCTTTAGTCCATCATCCACTTTCAGTGTTCCCGACTATAACCTACAGGGTCGAAATACCCTACGTTAGACGTCTAGGTATGCTTGACATATCCTCAATACTAATTTTTACTCAATGATATTCAAACTCGACTCATAATTATATGGATTATTATAATATAATAACACACCCAACAGTCAGGGTTCACATTCTCGAGAAATCGGTTTGGTGTTCGCTTTCCGAAAATACGTATACTTGTAATTTTACAAAATCAAGGTTATGGATTTTAGAAAGTCATTTCATCACATCGTGCAATCAAGTTCCATATAGATCACATATATATCTACATAACCATTCGACATCCCGATAATCGTTGGATACGTTTCCGTATTTACGGAGTTCAATTTCCCGGAAATCGGACAGCGTTCCCTTTGTTTATCGGACTACCCGTCGACCCATCATCGACGTCAATTCATCACAACCATCCATAATCACCATAACCAACATTCCTAATTTTCCAGTCACCAATTCAATACTATTATTAATTATTATTCACATTTTACATTTATTTATTTTATAAAAATTAGGACTCAGAATAAATTCATCACCGTCCACCGTCAACTTACCGATGTTCATCGCTGACGGCGGCAGAATCAGTCGGTTCCCGAATAATTCAGGTGTCCAGGCCGATTCCACCGATTATCCAATACTTTTGCATCAAATAATTATTTAATTTCACGAAACCCATCAATAATTTCTGCAGAAAACCAAACAAATTATATAATTAAATAATTTCCACACAGGCGCGTGCAAACGCACGCACAACACACCCAGTAACCGGAACCACAGCAATAGCCGGCAACCAGCCGGAAAACACAAACACAGAACACAATCCTCACACACCAACGAATTAAACACAGGCCACACACAGTATATACAACGTATATATACATGTAACACACCCCGCGAATGAACACGCACAGGGGAAGGAAGAAAAGGATGACCAGTCGCCGGAATAACCAGGGACGGCGGCGTAGCATCGGAAAAAGAAACAATAGCCGGCGATTCATCACCGAGAGGAGAATCGAAAAGGTACAAGAAGAAGGAGGTTATACATATATGTATGTATCTGCCCTTTAATGGAGAAAAGGGTAGATAAAAGTAAAGAAATTCATGTTTTGTAAAAAAAACAGAATCAGTACTTTTCTGCCTTTGCCGAATACAAAGCCGCGTGTCCTATTAATTGGACACGTGTCTCTTTCTCTGAATTGCAAGCACGATTCCGAACATTTTAATATTTTAACGTATCATGTTACGAATAATTATTGATTGATATAAAACCAAAATAAGCTAAGAAAAATCCCCAAACTAATAAAATAAAATTTTCATAATTTTTAAAACATTTTTGAAATGCAACTCGTATCCGCATTTCACAATTAACGAACCAAGCTGTACTTAAAACAAATTTAGAAAATCACGAAAATAGTCTTAAAATATTACAAATATCCCGAAGTTTACAAAAACATAAATTTCGTAACTTTAAAATAATTTCTGAAAGGCAGTTTATACCCGCTTTTAGCAATTAAACGAATCGACACGTCGGTGAAATTAATCTCGAAAATTTCCAAGATAATTTTAAAATTCTCGAAATATTTCAAACTTAAATAAATATGAGTTTCATAATTTTCGAAGAATTCTGGAATTAAATACATATTTCACAATTAAATATAATCAGAAAATCGTTTAAAGATAAATAATTAATAAAATATTGATTTCTCAATTTTACAAAACCCTAAAAATAATTAATGTAATTATAAAACCATAAAAACAATTTTAGAGACATTCCAAATATTTATGCAAATAAATTTACACTAAATCCACTTTTGAAATTAGAAATAAATCAATACAACTCCATAATTAATCCCGCGGACAACCCGGTACACCATAAATCACACCTAGATAATAATCAAACAACACATAGCGGTCAAAACCAGTACACATATTTTATTTATTTAATAATTTCCATAACCACATTTTTAAATAATTAAAAAATACACGAGTCGTTATATCCTTCCCCCTTAAAAAGATTTTGTCCTCAGAATCAGGTTTAACTAAATAAGTGAGGATATTTGTCAAGCATATCTGACTTTAGTTTCCAGGTAGACTCTTCTACTCGAGGATTTCAAACGTACTTATTATAGATATATCCTCATTTCCAAGGATTTGCCTTTAACGATCAAAAATTTGGATCGATTACTATATGCTTTACAGACTTGGACCAGAGCCCATTGGCTCCTGATCAATCACTTGGTTCGAATCAGACACTTATCGCTTTAATATTGACACGCAGAACACACTATATGTACACACTGTTGTGACGATCCCATCAACTCATGGGCATCTTTATCTATATTTATCAACACTTCAAATGGTTTACTAATTTTAGGACTTAACCTGTCCCTTTTTACTTAAACTTATCCAATCTCTTTCAAGAAGAAACTTGTGCTAACACTACTGGTCCTATTTCTATACTCCTTTTCTCTCTCGATACAATCTCACCTTCTTTCTTTATCTACTCGGAGTTGCTTCAATCAATATTACTACGTTGTTGGTGTGCTGAATTAACTTAGAATTTGACAACTTTCTTTCTCCCACTTTATTTCAATAAAAATGGGGATCTACACTTGCGTTCACATGAAGCTTGGTAAAGTGGCATTCTAAAGCTGACATCGCTGATAAATGATCATTCTAGTGTTTCCTTAAAACTCAACCTCTCAACATACCTTACATTTTCTGAATCACTTCCGTACTTTTGACTCTCCATTTAAGGATGATAGGTGGTGCTCGTTTTCAACTTGGTTTCCAAGCATTTAAACATCTTTTACTCTTTTTCATCAGTTAAGGCTGAAAAGTAATTTCATATATTCACATATTATCACCTTCAGGTATTTAAATTTCAGATTTCACTCTTTCCAATTCGTTTATTAACTCCCTGGTAGTCTTAACTATACCCAATCCCTTCTTTTTGTATAAGGCATCTGTTATCATACGACTTTGCTTAAGTAGTTGTTAATGGATTAATTCAGAATCTTTTGTTAACCTTAGTCAAAATTTCATTCTTGAAGACTTAACACATATTTATTTTCCTTCTGATCTTTAAAGAAAAATTCTTGGGCATTCCACGCAGACTTCCTTCGAGTAGCTGAAGATATTATCAGTAAATACAGTTTACTTATCTAAGTATTTCTTATACACCATGATCCTTAATTCCTTTTAATCACCTGATACACTTATTATTTCACATAATATCACCAGAGCTTGCAATGGTCTTAACTCACTTCTCCTTATTCGTCATTTTGTTAAACTCCCGATAATCAGTACATACTTTTATACTTTCATTCCTTTTTCTCCCTTAACATCACTGGTACACTTCATAATTTGTTTCTTGTAAAATCACTTCCTGGGTCTGCCTTGTCTACTAGGCCTCCAATATTTCGCCTTAATCCTTTGACATGTCCACATTTCCTAATCCATCTTGAAATTTCTCTCTTATACTTGGTTATCACTATTTTTCTTTATATTTCTGTATATCTTGGTATTTCTTCAGTAAATTAAATACTTTATATTGTGAATTTTTTGTGGGATCTCATTTCTTAATCCTTCTACTTGTAGCATTCAAGTGCTAGAAGAAAATCTGGAGATATCGTGATCGTTCTCCTGGGCGCATAAATTTCCTTTTTCTAACTACTAACATCGTGATCCATTATCTACTCTTGACATCTTATCTTTCCCTTCACAACTTCAACTGAAAGGTCACACTATCCATCTTTCTTCCTTTTGGATTATGAACTTTAGCTTTCAATTCCAACTTCCAGAATCCTATAGTTAATTCTTCTGGTATAGTCTCTATGTTCGTTCTTTCCTTTTTGCTTATCGCTTGTCACTAAATTTGCTTTTCCTCGTGAATACCTACTTCAAACTCTTATGGTCCGTATAGATCTTACACATTTCTTTATACATATCATGTCTCCCAATCTTTTAAAACAAATATTATTACTACTGCTAATTCCAAACTTCTGGTCATAAAATTTCGGTTGTCTGGATGCATATACAGTAACTTGATTGTGCTGCATTAACACACATCCTACTTCCTTATGAGAAGCATCACTATAAGCTACCAAATCTCCTTGATACTTTCAAAATGATAAAGCAGGTGCTGTAACCATTCTTTCATTTAACCCCGTAAAACTTTCTTTACCCTTCTCTACTTCATATAAACTTCTTGCTTTTCCTGGTTAGCTTCGTCCAAGATATTGCAACTTTCAAGAAATCTTGCACAAATTTTCGATAGTAATCGGCCCATGATAAAGCTTCTTACTTTTGTTGGTGTTTCTGGTCTCTTTTCATTCATAGCAACTTTAATTTCTGCTGAATCTCTTTTGATCTTCTCCACATTGACTATTTATGCTAAGAACTATACTTCATACAACTTCTTTCTTCTCTGACTCCCCAATTGTCATTAAATGCTTTGCATGGTCCTCCGTTGACTTTAAGTAACACAATTACAACTCATCCAGATATTCCTTAAAGATTCTGTCCATCGAGTTTAAATATTATTGGTATATTGGTTAATTCAAATGACATCACTAGAACTTTATAGCAGCAATACTTAGTTCTGAAAAATGATCCTTGATATGTTTATAGGTTCAATCTCCAATTGGTAACGCCCAGATCTTAAATCGATTTTAGAAAATACTTTGCTTCTTCTGTTTGATCAAACAAATCAGTAGTTCGAGGTAACAGATATTCACTCTTGATAGTAAACTTGTTGAGCTTTCTTTAGTCGACGCATAATCTCATACTTCCATTTTCTTATTCACAGTTAGTACCGGTGCACCTCATAGGGTACACTAGGTCTAATTGCTTCTCCTTCTAGCATTTCTTGCATTTACTTTGCTAACTCCTTCACATTAAATGGCGTCATTCTGTGCGAGGCCTTGGACACTGGCTTCATTTTAGGTGCTAAGTCAGTCACGAACTCAATTTTTATATTCGAAGGAAATGTTGATAACTCATTCAAAAACATATCTTGAAGCTTCTTAATTACTATAAAATCTTCAGACTTTGTTTGCTTCCGACTTTTATGTATTCCATAATCACCATTGCTCATATCTTGATTACCGTAATCATTATTAACAAATTCGTTACCTTCTTTTATCTTCTGAATCTCCTCACCTTCTCATTTGGCATTCTTAGAATTATCTTTTCGTCACGACGGTCTGTCTGGACATCACGCTTTAGTAGTCAATCCATTCCTTAGAATAATATCAAATCCTCTTATCTTCCAGGATATCAATTCTACACAACTTATTGCCAGGAATCTCAATTTCACCATTGGTACTTACTTATTTAACAACTACATGTTCTTGACTTACTAGTCCTTCAGTCACAATCTTATCAACTCAACAGGGTAATTCATCTTATCAACAAAACCTTGAGAGATAAACAATTAAGTTTCTCTCACATCTTTTAATACTTTAACGCTTAAGGTATTCACCATTATCATTAACGTCACCGCATAGCATACGTATTCTGAATAACCTATTTCACAGACAATTCATAAACTATCGTTATTGGAGACGTATTCCTTATTGGAGTAGATTCCCTTGACTCTTAGTGCATCCCTGACTGGGTTAATGAAATTCTCGCCTTTTGCCCTTGTTTGCTTTCTATGCGTGAGAGGTAGATGGAACTTTGCCCGCTTAGTCCATAATACTTTGATTTCTATTTGAAAAACTCTTGTAAAGGACGACAGTACAATGAAATAACTAGAAGGATTCACAATTCAACAAAAATTGGAGTTGAAAAGAAAGAAGAAGTAAGGATTTGAATATGAATGAGACAACCACATCGGTACTTAAGATGGCCAGTCTTTCATACCATATAGCATACAGCACATGATTAGGTGGCGTCCCACCCGATTTTTCGTCATTTTGACAAAGTGTCTTACCATAACATTGTTTGTCCCAATTAGAAAGCAAAACTTGAGGGAAAAAATTAAATTTGAAAGGAATGCAATACCCACCTTTTTAATATCATCATAAGGAGTTTATTAAGAAAAGAAGTTCATACTTATTTAAGAATCAAAAAGGAATATACGCTGTAATATTGAAGACAAAAATGATACCATTGGTCACCATCCCCATTTCACTTGTATTCATTTTTTTTTCGAGCTTGTTCAATCATATTCCCATTGTTCCATAACAATTTTAGAAAGTACGTTGAAATGCCTTCGCAAATTAAGCAATGGTAAATTCGTACTTGTCACGTCTTATGTCTTTAACATCGCACCTACAAGTATAATACTTTAACAATTCAATCATAATGGCATTTCCACCAGATAACTTTGAGTTTCCTCTTTTTAATTTAGAATAACCACGTACCATTCGACATAACGATCCTTTTGTTAATAATATTATGCTTTTAGAGAGGTCTGGAAATCTTTCCAATCTTCTGCGATCACGCTCCGGCTTCTGTTAAATCAATGAATTCTTCAAACTCTGATAGTCCTAGTAATTGAATGTATAGTTATTCTGTACGCTGATTATGTTGTAAATTTTATCAAACAATACTTGCACTTTACTGTTAGGAATAATCAACTTCTTCATAATCATAGGTTACTTTGTTCTCGAAATTAGAAATACTAAGTCTGAAGTAAGTATCCTTCCAGGCAATCCAGGTTTTTAACAAACAAGAAACTCAAGTAGTAACTTGACAACCAAGGTTTAAAACTTATTTTATTCAAAAAGGCTTTTGGAAATTTTGTAAGGAAAATCTTCTTCGAAAACTGTTAAAAATTTTGAAAATCACAAATCTGGTTGTCCTTACTATATGAGTTGGTTGTTGTCCTTCCGACCTATAACAAGGTACCAATTTAAAGAAACAATCACATAAAGGTCCGTTCACTTCGATCTACCTTTTCTCCTTTATCGAGTCCACTTACCTTCCTTAATCGACGAAACTTCAATTGTTGTCGCACATTATCTTATTTGTAGCTTCACATCAAGGCTCCCATACATTATCGTTACAGTAGTTAAGTAGAACAGGCTATCCAATAGTCAACAAGTCTATTGCATAAAATAAAGTTTGCCCATATCACATCACATCACTACTTTACATATCGCATTTATCATAGCACCATCATTTAATTTCACCAAAAATTCCAGATTTATACCTTTCTTTCTAACTCTTTCAAAATTTAGCTAATTCATCCCATAATTATTCATGGGTGGCTTAGTCACTAATGGCTTCTTTTAACCCGGTAACAGCTATCCTCTGAAACACTTAAATCTCCTCTCTAACTTTGTCTCACCTTTACTTATATCTCAAGCGCTCACCATCTACTGTAGCTCTCGAATCCATCCTCGTAGATACAATCGCTTCATAGGACAAGTTCTAGACTGGGGGTATAGAACAGGATATAAGGTAAACTAAAGAGATACGCTCACAGCCGAATGTCCAGTAAGACAAGAATGAACAGATGGAAGTTCTTGAATAGGTAATCTCGCATCAAGAGGCGGAAAATTAACGTAAAATAGCTTGAAGAAGTGCAACCGTTATAACAGAAGGTAGTACCATTAATGCTGGTGGAGGAACAAGGTGCAAATCCAATCTGAAAGAAGATGACGATCCTTGAACGAGAAGCTCCAAACGATTAGATGATATAGGGAAATCAGGATCTGCCATTGCCGTTGTCTGGAAATCACATCGCAAGCTAAGAATCCCGAATCGCAACACGAACCGTGCCAAAGACTTACTATATAGTCGCACTCATCCTCACAATGTCTTATATTTCTGTTTCCTATTCCTAATCCTAACCCTCTACCCAAACCCAACAATCTAGGCTTGTTTCAGTGACTTATAACCTGTAGCTCTGATACTAACCTGTGGCGCCCTCCAAACCCGGGTCAGAAGTTTGGGGTCCACAACACAAACACAATATATCAACATGTATAAGAAATATTATTTATAATGACCCTGCTTCACAAAACCACGGATCGCAACACGTTAAAGTATGAAAACAAGCCACAACCTTAATTATTACATCGTACCAAATCCCAACTAATTTAACTTACAATTGAAAATAAAAATGATTCTTACAATCTGACTATCTCTTTACCGCATGAAACTTCTGCTAGCTCGATCCAACTCGACTGGAACCTTAGCCCGTACTTTGGACTAAGGAACTTCACTATCATCCATATTCTTTTCACTGTAAAATATATAAAAGAATCGCAAGGGTGAGCTATCTAGCTCAGCAAGTCATGATAACGGTAACTGAGGTTAAACCATGATCAAATGAGATGATTCAAAGGAAACAAGTTTCTTTTCAACTATTCATTAGAATTGGATATTCATTTTAAGTTTTAAAAACCAAGGTTAGGCTGCTGATCAGTCACGCACTAACCCCGAGCAAGCACACATCACTGCTCTAATTACTGGATCCAAGGCACACATTGGCCTAACTTGACCATTGGTATGGTCTGACCATGAATCTGGTTCACATATATAAAAACTATCTAATCCTAAAGTAGTTCAATATGATAAACAATATAATTCGATAAAACAAGATCATAATCAATGATGGTTAAACACTTGAATAAAAACATAAGGAAACTCATGGATATCTCAAGGGTATATCAGGGTATGTATATGAAACGGTTTTCAGTTTGTACAAGGGTCAGGTATTAGACCAGTAATAATTTTTCAGGATATGGTTCTTCGATATTATAAAGAATGATTGGAGTATAAAATTTTCTGTGTTTTCAAATCATTTTCTTTCAGTGTTTGGTGTTTGGTAGTTTACCTTTGAAGAGTAGTATTATATTTGTATGGTTTGGTGTCTGAGGATCAACAAAGGACGGTTTGCAAAGAATAAGGCTTACGGCTCAAGATCAAGAACGAACTAGGGTTTAAGGGTAAATAATTTGAAGCATATACATTATAAAACAGGAGTTATGTTTAATAATAGCAACAAGTTATGAAACAGTTCGAAAATATTGGTAATATATCTTGAAGAAAAGTTCAGAAATACTTGCCTTACAAGGCTTTACAACTATTACTGATCAACTCTGAGCCGACTCTGCTGCTCAGGCTCTAACGTCCAACCACTAGATCTCATTGGATTCAACTTCGACACTCAGGTCTTTCTGTTGAAACTCTACTGGGATCGTCGACTGATTGCTAGGTTATCTTTAGTCCATCATCCACTTTCAGTGTTCCCGACTATAATCTACAGGGTCGAAATACCCTACGTTAGACGTCTAGGTATGCTTGACATATCCTCAATACTAATTTTTACTCAATGATATTCAAACCCGACTCGTAATTATATGGATTATTATAATATAATAACACACCCAACAGTCAGGGTTCATATTCTCGAGAAATCGGTTTGGTGTTCGCTTTCCAAAAATACGTATACTTGTAATTTTACAAAATCAGGGTTATAGATTTTAGCAAATCATTTCATCACATCGTGCAATCAAGTTCCATATAGATAACAGATATATATATCTATATAACCATTCGACATCCCGATAATCGTCGGATACGTTTCCATATTTACGGAGTTCAATTTCCCGGAAATCGGACAGCGTTCCCTTTGTTTATCGGACTACTCGTCGACCCATCATCGACGTCAATTTATCACAACCATCCATAATCACCATAACCAACATCCCTAATTTCCCAGTCACCAATTCAATACTATTATTAATTATTATTCACATTTTACATTTATTTATTTTATAAAAATTAGGACTCAGAATAAATTCATCACCGTCCACCGTCAACTCACCGATGTTCATCGCTGACGGCGGCAGAATCAGTCGGTGCCCGAATAATTCAGGTGTCCAGGCCGATTCCACCGATTATCCAATACTTTTGCATCGAATAATTATTTAATTTCATGAAATCCATCAATAATTTCTGCAGAAAACCAAACAAATTATATAATTAAATAATTTCCAAACAGGCGCGTGTAAACGCACGCACAACACACCCAGTAACCGGAACCACAGCAATAGCCGACAACCAGCCGGAAAACACAAACACAGAACACAATCCTCACACACCAACGAATTAAACACAGGCCACACACAGTATATACAATGTATATATACATGTAACACACACTCGCGAATGAACACGCACAGGGGAAGGAAGAAAATGATGACCAGTCGCCGGAAAAACCAGGGACGACGGCGTAGCATCGGAAAAAGAAACAATAGCCGGCGATTCATCACCGAGAGGAGAATCGAAAAGGTACAGGAAGAAGGAGGTTATACATATATGTATGTATCTACCCTTAATGGAGAAAAGGGTAGAAAAAAGTAAAGAAATTCATGTTTTGTAAAAAAAATAGAATCAGTACTCTTCTGCCTTTGCCGAATACAAAGCCGCGTGTCCTATTAATTGGACACGTGTCTCTTTCTCTGAATTGCAAGCACGATTCCGAACATTTTAATATTTTAACATATCACGTTACGAATAATTATTGATTGATATAAAACCAAAATAAGCTAAGAAAAATCCCCAAACTAATAAAATAAAATTTTCATAATTTTTAAAACATTTTTGAAATGCAACTCGTATCCGCATTTCACAATTAACGAACCAAGCTGTACTTAAAACAAATTCAGAAAATCACGAAAATAGTCTTAAAATATTACAAATATCCCGAAGTTTACAAAAACATAAATTTCGTAATTTTAAAATAATTTCTGAAAGGCAGTTTACACCCGCTTTTAGAAATTAAACGAATCGACACGTCGGTGAAATTATCCCAAAAATTTCCAAGATAATTTTAAAATTCTCGAAATATTTCAAACTTAAATAAATATGAGTTTCATAATTTTTGAAGAATTCTGGAATTAAATACAGATTTTACAATTAAATATAATCAGAAAATCGTTTAAAGATAAATAATTAATAAAATATTGATTTCTCAATTTTATAAAACCCTAAAAATAATTAATGTAATTATAAAACCATAAAAACAATTTTAGAGACATTCCAAATATTTATGCAAATAAATTTACACTAAATCCACTTTTGAAATTAGAAATAAATCAATACAACTCCATAATTAATCCCGCGGACAACCCGGTACACCTAAATCACACCTAGATAATAATCAAACAACACATAGCGGTCAAAACCAGTACACATATTTTATTTATTTAATAATTTCCATAACCACATTTTTAAATAATTCAAAAATACACGAGTCGTTATACATGTTCCAATGAGAGCTGCAACAGGAAACGAGCCATCAGTTCCCAAGCCAAGGCATGAATGGTCTGATCCTGACATTGAACAAGTCAGGAAGGATAAAAAGGCCATGATATTCTGTTTAATGGAGTTGATGCAGACATGTTTGACAACATTATCAACTGCAAAACTGCCATGGAAGTCTGGGATACTATACAGATAATCTGTGATGGCACTGAGCAAGTTAGAGAAAATAAGATGCAGCTCTTGATTCGGCAATATGAGCATTTTCACAATAAGGAAAGTGAGTCTCTCACTGACATTTTTAGTAGGTTTCAAAAACTACTAAATGCTCTCAAGTTGCATGGGAGAGTCTATCAGACTAAAGACTCTAATCTGAAATTCCTTAGATCTCTTCCAAAGGAATGGAAACCAATGACAGTCTCATTAAGAAACTCACAAGATTATAAGGAGTTTACTTTGGAGAGACTGTATAGCATCCTGAAAACCTATGAGCTTGAAATAGAGCAGGATGAAAGGATGGAGAGAGGAAAGAACAAAGGAGGATCCATTGCACTAGTTGTTGAGTTAGAAAAGGAGAAGGAAGTGAAGATGGAAGCTGTCGAATCAACTTCAAAGGTCTGTGAGAACAAGGGCAAGGGGCTTGCAGTAGAAAGTGAAGATTCATTGAGCCAAGATGACATGGAGGACATTGATGAGCACCTAGCATTTCTTTCCAGGAGATTTACCAAGCTCAAGTTCAAGAAGAACTTTGGAGCAGCCAAGCCAAATAGAAATATGGTGGATAAGTCAAAATTCAAATGTTTCAAATGTGGCTTGGCAGGGCATTTTGCCAATGAGTGTAGAAAGTCAGATTTCAGTAAGAAAAAGTTTGAGTCTGTGGATTATAAGCAAAAATACTTTGATCTACTCAAATAAAAGCAAAGGGCTTTTATTACACAAGAAAATGACTGGGCAGTAGATGGTCTGGATGAAGATGAAGATGACAGCTATGTCAATCTAGCCCTAATGGCCAAGTCTGATGAGACAGAGACAAGTTCCTCAAGCAATCAGGTAATTACCACAAACCTTGCACATTTATCTAAGGCTGAGTGTAATGATGCTATAAATGACATGTCTAGAGAGTTATATCACTTGTGTGTTACACTTAAGTCTCTTACTAAAGAAAATGCTAAAATCAAAGAAAACAATCTGTTTTTAAGTGAGAGGAATAATGTGCTTGAGTCTCAGTTTATTGATTTTGAGAAATTAAGAATTGAGTGTAAGACTGCTAAGGAGGAATTAACTGAGTCCTTGAAAAAGGAAGAAATTTTAAAGAAGCAGCTCGAGCGTGAACAAGAGGTGATTAAAGCTTGGAAAACATCCAGGGTGTCCATGCTCAAATCACCAAAGTTCAAGGAATTGAGTCTTTCTGTGATGAAGCCTGGAAAAAGAACAAAGAGAAACTAGAACCTAATTTGGTAGATGGACTTCTAACAGGTGTAGACTCGACGGATGATGAGGACTATCCGTCGGATAACAAAAAGTGTTATCCGTCAAATGATGAAAATCCTCATCCGTCGGCTGTGAGCAAGCCCATTAGCAAAGCCAAACTAATTAAGCTGAATGAGAAGTATGGGTCTGTTTCCAAGAACTTTGTTTCAGGAGAGTCAAGTCAAGTTAAGAAAGGGAAAAAGGCTAATGTTGGTCACATGACTGTCAAACAGTTAAGTGACAGACTTGAGAAAATTGAGGTAAAAATAGAGACTAAAAGGAAAAATAATAGGAATGGTAAAGTAGGGATTAACAAACACAATAACTACACACCTGATAAATATGCTCCTAGAAAAATCTGTGTCAAGTGTGGTAGTGTAAATAATTTATTTGTTAATTTCAAATCTGCCATGCCTGCACCCATGTCTGTTTAGTCTCAATTTCCTAACATGAATGTCATGCCTCCCATGCCTGCTAATGCTATGCCTACACAGAACATGAATGCACAGTTTGCTAATATGCCATTTGCACCTAATCCTTTTTATGCTGCATATAGTATGCCACAAATGCCATTTAGCATGCCTTACTGGAATAACATGTTTACACCAAGCATGATATTTCCTGTTAGTCATAATATGCATGATAATTATGTTGCAATGTGTCACACCCCCAACTTAAATAGCAAAATAATTATAGCTATTACATCATTTTAAAGAGTATTACACAACCAAAATCCAAGATCTTTACAGTTTAGGGTTTGAAACAGCCCAACACTACCAACTATTACATCTGATTACAAATACCGAGTCCTCACACAACTATTATTACTTATTCTACCTGAGCTCGAACATAAGCGTCAGCATCACAGGTCTTACGGGCAGTCTGCTTGAATCTAACCATGGCTGCTAGCTGTAATATCAGGGTAAAGCAAGAAGTGAGCCAAAAGCTCAACAAGTGCAAACAATACAGCGCAAAGCATAAATCGGGATATACCTTTAGGAATGACAATGGAATGACAAAATCAATGATAATCGAGAGATAAAACTTACGTGAGTTGGCATCATTTTGCTTGCATCAAAACAAATTTTAAAATCATACTTAATCAAAATCATTTTATGACGCTACGGATTACAGCCGGTGATCAGCCGCGAAGTAATCCCGAACCTCGCTGGGTTCTAAAACATTATTGGGAATCCCTAGGCAACTTTTAAGCCTAATATAAGTGTGGAAAGGACTCGCGTCTCAGTCCAGATCCACCATTCAAGAAAACATTTGTCCCCCTTTGGGACTGAAAAATCCACCTTTTATTCATTTTGAAAACTGATGCCGATTTATGACAAAATCTCTTTTGACTGAAATCATTTTTATCAGGGGATTATAGATCAACTTGAAACACTGGAAATATGACACTAAATCTCAGGGCCATGATCCACTAGACTTTACTATATTAGGGTAATCGAGAGATTTCCATAAACAAGAACTTTGACAAGGAAATTGAGCAAGGCTATTGGATAATATGAAAGAGTAATGCCAAACTAGGCTTAAAGCAAGGGTTGTAGACAAGGTATAGGTATTAGAACATCAAGAAGATAAGCATCACTGGTTCCAATAGGATAGAGGTGTTAAAATATAAAGAAAGTGATCATCAGCTCAAGATATAACAGGGTATCAAGCTTTAGGGTAAGGATAGGGTTATCAAACAATCATGAATGTATTTAAGAAATGATTGGCTTTAAGGTATCAAGATAAAGTTTCTATCGAGGTTATTTCAAGAGTTGAATCAAAGCATCAGGGTGCAACATCAAGATTTCTCAGGGATCAATAGCATGATAAACAAAAGAATCAATAAGATATTATAACGCATCTCTAATTTATCATGGCATTAAACTATCATGAAAGACTTTTGAACTACTTGCAATATGTACTCGAGGGTTCATGGCATCTCTATGTAACTCAAAGATAAACAAAAGATACGCTTGATTTAAATACATCAAAATGACTCAGGATAATTGCATCGATATATATATGAACTGTTTGCAGCAAATACGAAGGTCAAGTTGAATCACTTGCCTTAAGATAGACTGGTCTGGTCTGACTGGTAGGAGCAACAACTGGAGCTTCACTCGACTTTTATGGCAAGTTTTCCCTCGTCTCGAGATCCTACATAATAATAATAATCCTCATTATAATATATTCTTTCCATCTTAACCTATTTACAACCCGAAATTAAACATGGATGGCACTTAGGCCTATACGCACTTAATTCATATCCACCTTTATATTTTCAAATGTACACATGTAGCCACATAATCACATATCGTATATTAATACCAAATAACATCATATACACCATAATGCCACACTAGGCTTGGATGATTTCGACTCACCACTCAAGTTACTTGGTCGCTAACTAAACGAAGTCTTCGAATTTGGGCTTCCTAACTCAATGTGCCTTTCTTAAATTATCCAAAACCTATTGACCCTCACTTGTGCCTTTTGTTCTACTGACCTTACACTATCTTACAACTATGGTGGTCGACCTAATACTCACTTCTAAGTGTCCTAAAACTATGTGATAAGTGAAAGTGCTCACTGGTGCAAATTTCAGAATGGTAACTAAGGTTTCTTGAGTGCATTAGACACTCTTAAACTACAAGTTTTTCTTCAAAATTTTTACACAAGACTCTCCTGACCTAAGGGCATCTCACAAGCTTGATGTGGCTCAAAGGCCTGGCTTGGGCCTTCTTGGGCCTAAGCTAAAAGTCCAAGGTTCCCCTGTTTTTCTGGGCAGAAAATGCCCTGACTTGAATTAACTTGTGACACATGGTTCTAGCTCATATCCTATGAACTATGGTTGGAAAAACTTCTCTGACATACCCTCTAACTAAGGCCCAATTGGGCCTAATGAGGGCCTACCCATGACATGGCCAAATCTCCCTATTTCTAAGTTGTAACAAAACTGTCCCATGCTGGACAGATTTTGTTATTCTACTTGTGCACCTAACCAAATGACATGCAAACCTCCAACCAACTCCTAAAACCTATTATATACTCCCCATACTAACTTCTGGTGGCTTGGGCCTCAAAGTGCCCATCAATGACATGGTCAAAACTCACTCTAAACTCAGGGTACTAAACTGATTTTTCTGCAGAAACTATAACTCTCATTTTCCAAGGTTTTGACTTGACAAACCCAATTATCAACAACTAAATACTTAAACCAAGACCTATACTTGGTGTTCTACTGAACTAACTCTTTTTTTTCTCAAAATACCCTTGGTGAGATCATCCTTACCTATGGTGCAACTATGGCAAAATAAAAGAGACTACTCTTTACAACTCATAAACCTTTATGCTTTTGAAACAACATGATATATATTTTTATAAAAGATAACCACAAATTATTACCATGCAACAAGAAGCATAAATCCATATTATCACATTATTCCTACTGAAATTAAGGCTCACTAACAAAATCTTTTCCAAATGATCAAAATCTTACAACAAACTAAGAGAATTCCACATGCATGCATGCCTTCGGGTTTTTCAACCCAAAACAACCCATTTTCTACATATATTCCATCTTAAAATTGACATGCAAGCCTAGCATAAGGTATACCTAGATGATCACTTAGCATGCAAGGAGTTTTATCAAATTATCATCACAAAATTTAAGTCATTATCACATAAACATGCAAAAATTGATCAAAACAACAAGAATGATTTCAAGGACCATTCATTCGGCTCCCATATGGTCATGGCCGAATGAAATGGATGGAAATGGCCATTAAATCATCAAGATTTTCCTTCTCATGACTTGGCACTTATCCATTCATTGTAGTCCTCTCAAAAACAACCTTAAATCCATAAGAATCAAGATTGTATATTTGAGTTTCACTAAAACCTTAACATGCAACTTTAAAACTTAAACTTTTTACTCAAAACTCTTTGGAATATAAATGATCATGATATAGGAAGTAATATTTACTTGTATGGGAGGTGGAAACTTGAATGTGGAATGAAGAAAAGGGGAGGGGGGTAGGGCTTCGGCAAAAAGCCGAGAGGAAAGGTGGGAGGAGGGAGAGGAGAGGGAGAAAAAATGTAGAAATGGTGGAGTGATCATCTTGATTGTTTGGTTTTTATTTGCCCACAAGTGAGTGGATGTGAGAAATTACAAGAGTAACCCTCTAGCCAAAGTTAGGCAAGTTTGCATGCAAGGTCAAGGAGGTAATTTGGCTAGCAATTTGTGAGTTAGTGGGGTGGTTATTGACTCTTTAGCCCTTTGGTTAAATAGAAGAGAGTTTGCATGCAAGGTTATTCATGTAATTTGATAATTATTAAGCAACTAATTTCCAAAGATTTATTTTTATATAATAAAGTACAAGTTCAAAAATTATAAAATTTATACCATAAAATAACTTGGATTTTTAGAGACTTTATAAAATCATTTTCAAAATTTGTGTACAAAATGTCTTTTAAAAGAAAATTTTTCCAAAGCTTAGAATATTCCTTATAAATCAAAAATAAAGAAATTAAATAAATTCTTGCTTTGAAAAATCATATACTACCCAGAGCAAATTTAAAATGCAAAAATTTTCACTCACACAAACGTACAAGCATTGAATATATTTTTATTTAACTTAATATTATTCACAAATAATATTACATAAAATGCCGGTCGTAACATCCTCTCCCCCTTAAGGGATTCTGTCCCCAGAATCTAAGAGAACAGATGAGGATACCGGGAACGCACATCAGACTCTAACTCCCAAGTCGACTCTTCGACCTTAGGGTTCCTCCAAAGTACTTTCACTAACTTTACTGATTTATTTCTAAGACTCTTTACTTGCCAGTCGAGTACTTTAACCGGTTGCTCCACAAATGACAGGTCTGCCTGAATTTCTACAGGTTCATATTCTATCACATGGCTAGCGTCAGGATTGTACTTCTTAAGCAACGACGCATGGAACACATTATGCACATGCTGATACTGAGGTGGTAAGGCCAACTCGTAGGCCACCTTTCCTACTTGACTCAAAATCTCAAAAGGACCTACGTATCTAGGTGCTAACTTTCCTTTCTTGCCAAATCTTATCAACCCTTTCCTAGGTGACACTTTTAGCAACACAGCTTCGCCAATTTGGAATTGAACATCCTTGCGCGCTGGATCCGCATACTTCCTCTGTCTATCTTGAGCAGCAAGCAACCTTTTCTGAATTAACTTGACTGAGTCATGCAACTGTTGTACCAATTCTGAGCCGAGAATTCTTCCTTCTCCTACTTCATCCCAACTTGTTGGTGATCTACATTTTCGCCCGTACAAAGCTTCATATGGTGGCATGCCGATACTGGAATGATAGCTGTTGTTATATGAAAATTCAATTAATGGCAGGTGGTCGTCCCAACTTCCAGCAAAATCGATTGCACAACTGCGCAACATGTCTTCAATGGTTTGAATTGTTCTTTCACTCTGGCCATCAGTCTGCGGGTGATACGCCGTGCTCATATTCAACTTCGTGCCAAGACATTCCTGGAATTGCTTCCAGAATCTTGAGTTAAATCGGGGATCTCTGTCTGAAACTATTGATACAGGTACTCCATGCCTTAATACGATTTCGTGCACATACAGATGAACCAACTTGTCCAGTGACGACTTCTCATTTATTGGAAGGAAATGCGCCGACTTCGTAAGACGATCAATTATAACCCATATTGTGTCATGTCCGGACTTTGTTCGTGGTAGTCCTACTATAAAGTCCATAGCAATGTTTTCCCATTTCCATTCTGGAATCTTCAGGGGTTGAATTAATCCGCTTGGTCGTTGATGTTCTGCCTTTACTTTCTGACAGGTATAGCACTTCGCAACCCATTCTGCCACGTCTCTTTTCATATTTGGCCACCAAAAGTTCTTCTTTAAGTCTTGATACATCTTGGTGCTTCCCGGGTGGATTGAAAATTTCGAATGGTGGGCTTCATGGAGGATCTCATTCTTTAATTCAGATACATGGGGAAATCCATATTCTGGATGAAAACCTTAGTATTCCTTGCTCATCCTTTTTAGTATTAATCTCTTCTCCAGATAACTGATTTTTCTCTTTTTCCATTACTTCCTCTTGACACTTCTTTATCTTTTCCATTAGTGTTGGCTGAAAGGTCATTGCATGACAAACTTCTTTGACTTTCCCATAAGCACAAAGTTCCAGTTCAAATTTTCCGATTTCTTCAGATAACTCTTTTGATGTTATCATTGCATTCAATCTTTCCTTCCGACTCAGCGCATCGGCAACTACGTTCGCCTTTCCAGGATGGTAATTTATCGAACAGTCATAGTCTTTAATCAATTCCAGCCATCTCCTCTGCCTCATATTGAGCTCTTTCTGAGTAAAAATGTACTTTAAGCTCTTGTGATCCGTGTAGATTTCACACTTTTCTCCATAGAGATAGTGTCTCCAAATCTTGAGTGCGAACACTATGGCGGCTAATTCCAAGTCATGCGTCGGATACTTTAACTCGTGCGGCTTCAACTGTCTTGACGCATATGCTATTACCTTACTGTGTTGCATCAACACACAACCCAAACCCTTATGTGAAGCGTCGCTGAATATTACAAAATTCCCTTGATCATCTGGAAGTACTAACACCGGAGCTGTTACCAACTTTTGTTTTAACTCTTGAAAGCTATTTTCACATTCTGCACTCCATTCAAACTTTTGATTCTTTCTGGTTAACTTGGTCAATGGTGTGGCGATCTTCGAGAAATCCTTGACGAATCTTCTATAGTATCCGGCCAATCCTAGAAAACTTCGCACTTCCGTAGGAGTCCTTGGCCTCTCCCAACTCATAACTGCATCAATCTTCGCCGGATCCACTTTAATTCCATCATTTCCAATAACATGCCCCAAAAATTGAACTTCCTTTAACCAAAACTCACATTTGGTAAACTTGGCATACAACTTCTCTTGTCGGAGTATCTCCAATGCTATCCAGAGATGCTGCATATGTTCTTCTTCCGATTTAGAATAAATAAGGATGTCATCAATAAATACCACGACAAATTTATCCAAATACTTCTTAAATACTCGATTCATCAGATCCATGAATGCGGCCGGGGCGTTGGTCAATCCAAACGGCATTACTAGGAATTCATAATGCCCATATCTGGTCCTAAATGCGGTCTTGGGAATATCTCCTTCCTTGATCTTTAATTGATGGTATCCCGATCTCAAGTCAATCTTCGAAAAACATTTTGCTCCCTTTAACTGATCAAAAAGGTCATCTATCCTTGGTAGCGGGTAGCGGTTCTTGATCGTTACTTTATTCAACTCCCGGTAATCTATGCATAGACGCATACTCCCATCTTTCTTCTTCACAAAGAGAACAGGTGCTCCCCATGGCGACGTACTTGGTCGTATCACTCCCTTATCCAATAATTCTTGTAGCTGGCTCGCCAACTCTTTCATTTCTGCTGGTGCCATCCTATACGGAGCCTTTGAAACTGGTTCCGTGCCTGGAGCAAGGTTGATCTCGAACTCAATTTGTCGATCTGGTGGTAAGCCTGGTAGTTCGTCGGGAAACACATCGGGGAACTCATTTACTACAGGAATATCCTCCATGCTGGGGCTGCCTCTCTCTGAATCCACTACATATGCTAGGAACGACTCACAACCTTTTCTAAGTAACTTCTTAGCCTGAATAATTGTAAGAAATAGTCGCTCTTGCCTCTGTCCCTTAAATACTACCTTCTCTCCACTCTTCGTCTTTAAATTCACTCTCTTGGTCTTACAATTTATCTGCGCGCTATTCTCTCCTAACCAATCCATTCCTAAGATTATGTCAAACTCTCCCAGCTTGAAGAGTATCAAGTCGGCTGAGAACTTATATCCCGAAATATCAATCTCACATTTTGGACAAAATTGATTCACAGGAATCTTCTCTTGGTTCGCAATTACCACATTTACTACCTCACTCATAACCGTTTTATCACATTGGATCTTATCAACAAAGGATTCTGATATGAAAGATCTTGTGGCTCCCGAATCAATCAATACTTTGGCTTTGACATTATTGAGTAAAAGTGTACCTGCTATCACCTCAGAATTCTGAACAGCATCTTTCATCTTCAGGTCAAATATCCTTGCTGTTGCTTGCGGGGTTGGTGCGGGTGGTGGAGGTAATGCCAATACCTCAGCTGGCACGCTTGCACTGGTACTTGCCACGTTCATCAGAGCTCTGACTGGTCCTGTTGCCTTACACTCCCTAGCCATGTGTCCAGTCTTCCCACACTTGTAGCACGTAACTCCTGGCCTCGGCATCTTGCACTCATTTGCCAAATGTCCCTTCTGATTGCACCTATAACAGGTCATACTCAGCTTATTGCATACTCCGGGGTGCCTTCTTCCACAGTGCTTGCATTCTGGCCTCTGGAACCTGTTTTCTCCAACTTGCCCTTGGCTTGCCTGATTGTTCCCTTTTGATTCTTGCCTTTTGCCCAAATTTCCTTTCCTTTGAAAATTTCCGCCCTTCTGGAAACCAATCCTCTTTACATTCCGATCTTGCGAACTTCCAGCTTCAGACTTTTCTCCATAAAATGGAACCTTCCTCTTCTTGTTATCCCTCTCTTTCCTTGACTGCATCCCATTATTCTCAATTAGAGCAGCTTTCTGTACTACTCCCACATAAGTCTCAAGCTCAAACATAGCCACCCTATCTCTGATCCAAGGCTCCAATCCTTGCTGAAATTTCTTTGCTTTTTCCTCCTCAGTGCTGGTATACTTTGTCACAAACCTTGACAACTCAGTGAACTTCTTCTCATATTCCAGTACAGTCATGTTCCCTTGTTTTAACTCAAGAAATTTTAGCTCCATCTGATTCTGCATGTACTTAGGGTAATACTTGTCCAGGAATAACTTCTTAAATCTCTCCCAAGAAATCTGCTGAGTGACTTCCATAGCTTTTACTGATTCCCACCAATAAATGACTTCTCCCTTCAAGAAGTAAGTGGCATACAGCGTCTTCTGATCGTCCCCTAACTGTACCAACTCAAAAGCCCTTTCTATCTCCTTGATCCATGTGTTTGCTATCACTGGATCAGTGGTATCATGAAATACAGGTGGATTCACATTCTGAAAAGCCTTGAAAGTGACAATTTGTCTTGGTGGTACTGGTGGTTCAGGTGGTTGATATGGCTCACGGTTATCTTGGTTTTCAATTCGTTGTTGAAGGGTTAGTTGTTGTTGAGCTATAGCATTGGTTTGCTGTTGCAAGGTTTCCAGTAGTTGAAGAATGTTTGGGTCTGTGGTGAAGGTGGTTGTTGGGTTCTTCTTTTTGGGAGGCATGATCCTGAAATAAGAGTTGTGTTATAACAAATATGAATGATAAAATGATTCGAGGGTATCGCATGGCATTCTTGTTTACATATGGGGTCACGTTTCCAAATTAAGCAGATATGATGATAAAAACATAAAATAACAGTTGAGAGCAAATGGAACAATAGCACATAATTATTGAAATTTTTAAAGGTCACAGTACATAGGATTGGGACATAGTCTGATTCTAGAAATAACAGGCTTATTTAAAGGAAAGACAGAAACAACTGGGGATTCCTTAGAGTTTGATAGTACAACAACATGAAAGGTAAATGGAAAGAACTAAGGCTCCACTCCATCTGAACGGGGCTTGGTAGACTTTTCCTCTCGAAGTGTCTTCACAATGCTCTGGAGCTCATCCGCCACCATCTGAATGACATACTGGCTGGTACGGTCCCGGTGCGCTGGCATCTCCTCAAGCTTAGTGTTAACGTACCGAACCAAGGTCTCAAGTCTCGCAATCATCTGCTCCTTGGGCTTCCCTTCGTAGTTTCGGCTGTCCGGATACACGTTCTTCAGTCGGTCTATCAGTCGGTCGTACTTGCCCTGAAGCATGTCGAACTCGCGCCTCAACTCAGCATACACGGAGAAAGCAATAGTGTCGTCCGATCCAGAGGATGACGAGGAATGCGCCCTTTGCTGACAACCAATAAGAGGAGTATTAATAATAATTTACTTTACCTACTCTCTCGCATAGTATCTATAACCTACTCACAAGTCCTATAACCTATTTGGGCTGTTCAGGGACTCTAAACCGTAGCTCTGATACCAAAACCTGTCACACCCCCAACTTAAATAGCAAAATAATTATAGCTATTACATCATTTTAAAGAGTATTACACAACCAAAATCCAAGATCTTTACAGTTTAGGGTTTGAAACAGCCCAACACTACCAACTATTACATCTGATTACAAATACCGAGTCCTCACACAACTATTATTACTTATTCTACCTGAGCTCGAACATAAGCGTCAGCATCACAGGTCTTACGGGCAGTCTGCTTGAATCTAACCATGGCTGCTAGCTGTAATATCAGGGTAAAGCAAGAAGTGAGCCAAAAGCTCAACAAGTGCAAACAATACAGCGCAAAGCATAAATCGGGATATACCTTTAGGAATGACAATGGAATGACAAAATCAATGATAATCGAGAGATAAAACTTACGTGAGTTGGCATCATTTTGCTTGCATCAAAACAAATTTTAAAATCATACTTAATCAAAATCATTTTATGACGCTACGGATTACAGCCGGTGATCAGCCGCGAAGTAATCCCGAACCTCGCTGGGTTCTAAAACATTATTGGGAATCCCTAGGCAACTTTTAAGCCTAATATAAGTGTGGAAAGGACTCGCGTCTCAGTCCAGATCCACCATTCAAGAAAACATTTGTCCCCCTTTGGGACTGAAAAATCCACCTTTTATTCATTTTGAAAACTGATGCCGATTTATGACAAAATCTCTTTTGACTGAAATCATTTTTATCAGGGGATTATAGATCAACTTGAAACACTGGAAATATGACACTAAATCTCAGGGCCATGATCCACTAGACTTTACTATATTAGGGTAATCGAGAGATTTCCATAAACAAGAACTTTGACAAGGAAATTGAGCAAGGCTATTGGATAATATGAAAGAGTAATGCCAAACTAGGCTTAAAGCAAGGGTTGTAGACAAGGTATAGGTATTAGAACATCAAGAAGATAAGCATCACTGGTTCCAATAGGATAGAGGTGTTAAAATATAAAGAAAGTGATCATCAGCTCAAGATATAACAGGGTATCAAGCTTTAGGGTAAGGATAGGGTTATCAAACAATCATGAATGTATTTAAGAAATGATTGGCTTTAAGGTATCAAGATAAAGTTTCTATCGAGGTTATTTCAAGAGTTGAATCAAAGCATCAGGGTGCAACATCAAGATTTCTCAGGGATCAATAGCATGATAAACAAAAGAATCAATAAGATATTATAACGCATCTCTAATTTATCATGGCATTAAACTATCATGAAAGACTTTTGAACTACTTGCAATATGTACTCGAGGGTTCATGGCATCTCTATGTAACTCAAAGATAAACAAAAGATACGCTTGATTTAAATACATCAAAATGACTCAGGATAATTGCATCGATATATATATGAACTGTTTGCAGCAAATACGAAGGTCAAGTTGAATCACTTGCCTTAAGATAGACTGGTCTGGTCTGACTGGTAGGAGCAACAACTGGAGCTTCACTCGACTTTTATGGCAAGTTTTCCCTCGTCTCGAGATCCTACATAATAATAATAATCCTCATTATAATATATTCTTTCCATCTTAACCTATTTACAACCCGAAATTAAACATGGATGGCACTTAGGCCTATACGCACTTAATTCATATCCACCTTTATATTTTCAAATGTACACATGTAGCCACATAATCACATATCGTATATTAATACCAAATAACATCATATACACCATAATGCCACACTAGGCTTGGATGATTTCGACTCACCACTCAAGTTACTTGGTCGCTAACTAAACGAAGTCTTCGAATTTGGGCTTCCTAACTCAATGTGCCTTTCTTAAATTATCCAAAACCTATTGACCCTCACTTGTGCCTTTTGTTCTACTGACCTTACACTATCTTACAACTATGGTGGTCGACCTAATACTCACTTCTAAGTGTCCTAAAACTATGTGATAAGTGAAAGTGCTCACTGGTGCAAATTTCAGAATGGTAACTAAGGTTTCTTGAGTGCATTAGACACTCTTAAACTACAAGTTTTTCTTCAAAATTTTTACACAAGACTCTCCTGACCTAAGGGCATCTCACAAGCTTGATGTGGCTCAAAGGCCTGGCTTGGGCCTTCTTGGGCCTAAGCTAAAAGTCCAAGGTTCCCCTGTTTTTCTGGGCAGAAAATGCCCTGACTTGAATTAACTTGTGACACATGGTTCTAGCTCATATCCTATGAACTATGGTTGGAAAAACTTCTCTGACATACCCTCTAACTAAGGCCCAATTGGGCCTAATGAGGGCCTACCCACGACATGGCCAAATCTCCCTATTTCTAAGTTGTAACAAAACTGTCCCATGCTGGACAGATTTTGTTATTCTACTTGTGCACCTAACCAAATGACATGCAAACCTCCAACCAACTCCTAAAACCTATTATATACTCCCCATACTAACTTCTGGTGGCTTGGGCCTCAAAGTGCCCATCAATGACATGGTCAAAACTCACTCTAAACTCAGGGTACTAAACTGATTTTTCTGCAGAAACTATAACTCTCATTTTCCAAGGTTTTGACTTGACAAACCCAATTATCAACAACTAAATACTTAAACCAAGACCTATACTTGGTGTTCTACTGAACTAACTCTTTTTTTTCTCAAAATACCCTTGGTGAGATCATCCTTACCTATGGTGCAACTATGGCAAAATAAAAGAGACTACTCTTTACAACTCATAAACCTTTATGCTTTTGAAACAACATGATATATATTTTTATAAAAGATAACCACAAATTATTACCATGCAACAAGAAGCATAAATCCATATTATCACATTATTCCTACTGAAATTAAGGCTCACTAACAAAATCTTTTCCAAATGATCAAAATCTTACAACAAACTAAGAGAATTCCACATGCATGCATGCCTTCGGGTTTTTCAACCCAAAACAACCCATTTTCTACATATATTCCATCTTAAAATTGACATGCAAGCCTAGCATAAGGTATACCTAGATGATCACTTAGCATGCAAGGAGTTTTATCAAATTATCATCACAAAATTTAAGTCATTATCACATAAACATGCAAAAATTGATCAAAACAACAAGAATGATTTCAAGGACCATTCATTCGGCTCCCATATGGTCATGGCCGAATGAAATGGATGGAAATGGCCATTAAATCATCAAGATTTTCCTTCTCATGACTTGGCACTTATCCATTCATTGTAGTCCTCTCAAAAACAACCTTAAATCCATAAGAATCAAGATTGTATATTTGAGTTTCACTAAAACCTTAACATGCAACTTTAAAACTTAAACTTTTTACTCAAAACTCTTTGGAATATAAATGATCATGATATAGGAAGTAATATTTACTTGTATGGGAGGTGGAAACTTGAATGTGGAATGAAGAAAAGGGGAGGGGGGTAGGGCTTCGGCAAAAAGCCGAGAGGAAAGGTGGGAGGAGGGAGAGGAGAGGGAGAAAAAATGTAGAAATGGTGGAGTGATCATCTTGATTGTTTGGTTTTTATTTGCCCACAAGTGAGTGGATGTGAGAAATTACAAGAGTAACCCTCTAGCCAAAGTTAGGCAAGTTTGCATGCAAGGTCAAGGAGGTAATTTGGCTAGCAATTTGTGAGTTAGTGGGGTGGTTATTGACTCTTTAGCCCTTTGGTTAAATAGAAGAGAGTTTGCATGCAAGGTTATTCATGTAATTTGATAATTATTAAGCAACTAATTTCCAAAGATTTATTTTTATATAATAAAGTACAAGTTCAAAAATTATAAAATTTATACCATAAAATAACTTGGATTTTTAGAGACTTTATAAAATCATTTTCAAAATTTGTGTACAAAATGTCTTTTAAAAGAAAATTTTTCCAAAGCTTAGAATATTCCTTATAAATCAAAAATAAAGAAATTAAATAAATTCTTGCTTTGAAAAATCATATACTACCCAGAGCAAATTTAAAATGCAAAAATTTTCACTCACACAAACGTACAAGCATTGAATATATTTTTATTTAACTTAATATTATTCACAAATAATATTACATAAAATGCCGGTCGTAACACAATGAATGGTTTCAAAGGTCCAACCCAAATGACTAAGGGTGAATCTGAAATTCCTAAGTCAAATGAGACGAGACCTAAGAAACAGAAAAATAAAGCTAACAAGGCAGGACCCAAGGAAACTTGGGTACCAAAATCAACTTGATTTGATTTTGATGTGTGCGGGGAAACAGACTGAATCTTTGGTACTTGGATAGTGGTTGTTCAAGAAACATGACTGGTGATTCTACCCTGCTCACAGAGTTTAAGGAGAGAGCTGGCCCAAGTATTACTTTTGGAGATGACAACAAGGGTTATACTATGGGATATGGCTTGATTTCAAAGGACAATGTCATCATTGAGGAGGTTGCATTAGTGGATGGTCTCAAACATAATACGTTGAGTATCAGCCAGCTTTGTGACAAAGGCAATTCAGTAACCTTCAACTCAGAAGCCTGTGTTTGTGACTAATAAAAGAAGCAACAAAGTGGTACTCACTGGTGTGAGAAAACAAAATGTGTACCTAGCTGATTTCAACTCATCCAATGCAGAGTTTGTAACTTGTCTTCTCAGTAAATCAAGTCAAGATGAAAGTTGGCTATGGCACAAGAAGCTATCCCATTTAAACTTCAAGACCATGAATGAGCTAGTAAAGAAAGAACTGGTTAGAGGCATTCCTCTAGTGGAGTTTTCAAAGGAAGGACTGTGTGATGCCTGCCAAAAAGGGAATCAGATCAAAGCACAGGAAGAAACTTGATTCAACAATTGAAGAGCCTTTGCAACTACTTCACATGGATTTGTTTGGACCAGTCAATGTATTGTCCATCTCAAGGAAAAGATTTTGCCTAGTAATTGTAGATGATTTCTCAAAGTTCTCTTGGACATATTTCCTAAAGTCTAAAGATGAGGCTAATTAAATCATCATCAATCACATAAGGCAAGTCAACAATCATCCTGATTTCAAAGTTAGAAGAATCAGGAGTGACAATGGAACTGAGTTCATGAATTCTGTCATAAGAGCATTTTGTGAGGAAATAGGGTTTTTGCATGAGTTTTCAGCAGCAAGGACTCCACAACAGAATGGAGTAGTGGAAAGGAAGAATAGATCACTTAATGAAGCTACAAGGACAATGCTTGAAGAATCTAAACTACCAACATATTTCTGGGCTGAAGCTGTAAATACTGCATGCTACACTCAGAACATTTCTCTGGTTAATCAAGCAAGATACATGACTCCCTATCAATTGTTCCAGAACAAGAAGCCAACTCTAAACTTTCTTCATGTCTTTGGCTGCAAATGCTATATCCTGAGAAATCAAACTGATCAAAATGGAAAGTTTGATGCTAAAGCAGATGAAGAAATTTTTGTTGGATATGTTGTTGGTAAAGCATATAGAGTTTACAATCTAAGAACCAACTTGTTGTGGAATCTATACATGTTGTGTTTGATGATAAAAAGATTGAAGGACTGAAAGATGGAGATTACCATGAGAGCCTCAAATTCGACAATGTGGAGATGGTTAGTGATGACAGTGATGATGAAATTGATCAAGAAACAGTGTCTAAGGATAATGCAGACAAATCTACTACCAATGAAGCACAAAACTCAACATTTGTCGAGGTTCATAATGCTTCATCCGTCGGAAGGCAATCTGCGTTATCCGTCGGGAGACAACCTGCCTCATCCGTCGGTACTCAAAATTCACCATCCGTCGGGTTATCAAAGGAGCAGGAGGTCAAGATAGATCACCTATAGAAAGTTCCCGTTTCTCAAATCAAAGATCCACAAACTCAGGGGGAGTTTCTAGCAATCAAAACTCAATCACACATCAAGACAACTATGAGGTCTCTTCATCTAGAGCTAATCTACCTCAATAAAGGAAATGGACAAAAGATCACCCCTTTGAGCTTATCATTGGTGATGTTTCTTCTAGAGTTCAAACAAGAAGAGCAACTCAGGAAGAATGTCTATACAGCAGCTTTTGGTCAAAGGAAGAACCAAAGAAGGTAGAAGAAGCTTTATTGGATCCTGATTGGATTTTAGCTATGCCGGAGGAGCTAAACCAATTTGAAAGGAATAAAGTATGGAAGCTAGTACCCAAGCCTAAAGGAAAGAATCCAATAGACACCAAGTGGGTATTTAGAAACAAGATGGATGAAATTGGCATAGTAGTAAGGAATAAAGCTAGATTGGTAGCTAAGGGCTATTGTCAGCAAGAAGGAATTGATTTTGATGAAACATTTGCTCCGGTTGCAAGACTTGAAGCCATCAGAATCTTCTTAGCCTATGCAGCCCATGCCAATTTCAAGGTCTATCAAATGGATGTCAAAAGTGCCTTTCTGAATGGAGATTTGGAGGAAGAAGTATATGTCAGTCAACCTCCTGGTTTTGAAGATCCAAATTTTCCAGAATATGTCTATTATCTTCTGAAAGCACTTTATGGACTGAAGCAAGCACCTAGAGCCTGGTATGACACCTTATCAAAGTTCCTTTTGGAAAATCACTTCACAAGAGGTACTGTAGATAAAACTTTATTTTTCAGAAATGTTAATGGCTCTAGTATACTTGTTCAAATTTATGTAGATGATATTATTTTTGGCTCTACAGATGAGAAACTTTGCAAAAAGTTTGCCAAATTGATGCAAAGTAAGTATGAAATGAGGATGATGGGAAAACTAACTTACTTTCTTGCTTTACAATTTAAGCAAGTTAGTGATGGAATATTCATTAGTCAAACTAAATATATTTTGATATTTTAAAGAAGTTTGATCTAATGGATTGTACATCTGCAAAAACTCCCATGGCCACTACAACTAAGGTTGAATTAAATACTACTGAAAAGTCTGTGGATATTTCAAGTTATAGAGGCATGGTTGGCTCACTTCTGTACTTAACAGCTAGTAGGCCAGATATAATATTTGCTACATGTTTATGTGCCAGATTTCAGGCTAATCCTAGAGAATCTCACTTGATAGCTATTAAGAGAATTTTCAGATATCTCAAGGGAACACCAAACCTTAGCATTGGTACCCTAGAGATTCTGGTTTTGATCTAACTAGTTATTCAGATGCAGATTATGTAGGTTGTAGAATTGATAGAAAAAGTACAACAGGAACCTGTCAATTTATAGGAAACAAGCTTCTGTCCTGGTTCAGTAAAAAGCAAAATTCAGTTTCTACTTGTACAGCTGAAGCTGAATATATTGTTGCTGGCAGTTGTTGTGCACAGATTTTATGGATGAAAAATCAATTGCTAGACTATGGTTTGCAAGTTGAGAGAATTCCTATTTTCTGTGATAACACAAGTGCAATTGCCATCACTGAAAATCCAGTGCAACATTCAAGGACAAAGCACATAGATATCAAGTACCATTTTATAAGGGAACATGTAATGAATAGTAATGTGGAACTATATTTTGTTCCAAGTGAGAAGCAACTTGTAGATATCTTTAGCAAGCCATTGGATGAATCCACCTTTTCAAGGTTGGTAAGTGAGTTAGGTATGCTTAATTACTCTTAAATTTATCTGAGTTATTTTACAAGTTGTTATGCAGCCAAAATTTAATTGATTTTTCAGTCTTGGATGAAATTTTGGCTAAGTCAAAGTTTACATCTCGACGGATGACCCTTATCCATCGAGTTTGTC